>NW_028328320.1:0-155721 GCF_048544385.1 Mastigoproctus giganteus
ATTTTCATTGTCTCCTATGGGAATCCTCCCTGTACTTTACTATGGGAATGAAATACCACTTCGATTCACTTACTTAATGTGAAGGATTTCTATAAAAACGGAGTGTTTCCATCTATATCTGCGTTTATTAAGTAAACTAGCCCCTTTTTTTAAAGAAAGACCTGAAATTAAATGAATTTTTTCCAGAAAAATCACTCCATTGCTTTACTATGGGAATATGACCTCATATGGAATATTTATTTTATTTTCGAAGATATCGTTAAAAACGAAGTGTTTGCCAGTTTATCTACGTGAATAAAGTAAATGTACAAGATTTTGTAAAGAGCGAACGGAAATTAAGTGACTTTTTTCGAGCACAATTCAACCCTATGCTTTCCTATGGGAATCCTCCCTATGGTTTACTATGGGAATGAAATACCATGTCGATTCACTTACTTCATGTGAAGGATTTCTATAAAAACCAAGTGTTTCAATCTATATCTGCGTGAATTATGTAAACTAGCACCTTTTTTTAAAGAAAGACCTGAAATTAAATGAGTTTTTTTCCAGAAAAATCACTCCATTGATTTACTATGGGAATATGACCTGATATGGAATATTTATTTTATTTTCGAAGATATCGTTAAAAACGAAGTGTTTTCCAGTTTACCTACGTGAATAAAGTAAATGTACAAGATTTTGTAAAGATCGAACGGAAATTAAGTGACTTTTTTCGAGCACAATTCACCCCTATGCTCTCCTATGGGAATCCTCCCTATGGTTTACTATGGGAATGAAATACCATGTCGATTCACTTACTTCATGTGAAGGATTTCTATAAAAACGAAGTGTTTCCATCTATATCTGCGTAAATTAAGTAAACTAGCCCCTTTTTTTAAAGAAAGACCTGAAATTAAATGAGTTTTTTCCAGAAAAATCACTCCATTGCTTTACTATGGGAATATGACCTCATATGGAATATTTATTTTATTTTCGAAGATATCGTTAAAAACGAAGTGTTTTCCAGTTTACCTACGTGAATAAAGTAAATGTACAAGATTTTGTAAAGATCGAACGGAAATTAAGTGACTTTTTTCGAGCACAATTCACCCCTATGCTTTCGTATGGGAATCCTCCCTATGGTTTACTATGGGAATGAAATACCATGTCGATTCACTTACTTCATGTGAAGGATTTCTATAAACACCAAGTGTTTCCATCTATATCTGCGTGAATTATGTAAACTAGCACCTTTTTTTAAACAAAGACCAGAAATTAAATGAGTTTTTTCCAGAAAAATCACTCCATTGATTTACTATGGGAATATGACCTCATATGGAATATTTATTTTATTTTCAAGGATAACGTTAAAAACGAAGTGTTTTCTATTAAATCTTGGTGAGTTACGTTAATTGGCTGATTTTTGTCGAGAAATAATGGAAATTAATTGAGTTATTGAAGAAAGAATTATCTTCAATGCTTGTCTATGGAACACGAAACGACACCAGAAAAAGTGCAGCATTTTCTACAGTTTCGAACGAAAATCTTTGATTTTGCCATTTTTCACTCTAATCTCATCTCAACTAGTACTCAAGGATTTCGATCATAAAAGTGATTAAACATGTAATATAGCATATTTATACGGATATTAACATATTCTCATCAAATTTTCTGCAGAAATTAATTTTAATAAGAAACTGATTTTCATTGTCTCCTATGGGAATCCTCCTTATACTTTACTATGGGAATGAAATACCACTTCGATTCACTTACTTCATGTGAAGGATTTCTATAAAAACGAAGTGTTTCCATCTATATCTGCGTTAATTAAGTAAACTAGCCCCTTTTTTTAAAGAAAGACCCGAAATTAAATGAATTTTTTCCAGAAAAATCACTCCATTGCTTTACTATGGGAATATGACCTCATATGGAATATTTATTTTATTTTCGAAGATATCGTTAAAAACGAAGTGTTTGCCAGTTTATCTACGTGAATAAAGTAAATGTACAAGATTTTGTAAAGATCGAACGGAAATTAAGTGACTTTTTTCGAGCACAATTCACCCCTATGCTTTCCTATGGGAATCCTCCCTATGGTTTACTATGGGAATGAAATACCATGTCGATTCACTTACTTCATATGAAGGATTTCTATAAAAACCAAGTGTTTCCATCTATATCTGCGTGAATTATGTAAACTAGCACCTTTTTTTAAAGAAAGACCTGAAATTAAATGAGTTTTTTCCCTGAAAAATCACTCCCTTGATTTACTATGGGAATATGACCTCATATGGAATATTTATTTTATTTTCGAAGATATCGTTAAAAACGAAGTGTCTGCCAGTTTACCTACGTGAATAAAGTAAATGTACAAGATTTTGTAAAGAACGAACGGAAATTAAGTGACTTTTTTCGAGCACAATTCACCCCTATGCTTTCCTATGGGAATCCTCCCTATACTTTACTATGGGAATGAAATAACATGTCGATTCACTTACTTCATGTGAAGGATTTCTATAAAAACGAAGTGTTTCCATCTATATCTGCGTAAATTAAGTAAACTAGCCCCTTTTTTTAAAGAAAGACCTGAAATTAAATGAGTTTTTTCCAGAAAAATCACTCCATTGCTTTACTATGGGAATATGACCTCATATGGAATATTTATTTTATTTTCGAAGATATCGTTAAAAACGAAGTGTTTGCCAGTTTACCTACGTGAATAAAGTAAATGTACAAGATTTTGTAAAGAACGAACGGAAATTAAGTGACTTTTTTTGAGAACAATTCACCCCTATGCTTTCCTAGGGGGAATCCTCCCTATGGTTTACTATGGGAATGAATTACCATGTTGATTCACTTACTTCATGTGATGGATTTCTATAAAAACCAAGTGTTTCCATCTATATCTGCGTGAATTATGTAAACTAGCACCTTTTTTTAAAGAAAGACCAGAAATTAAATGAGTTTTTTCCAGAAAAATCACTCCATTGATTTACTATGGGAATATGACCTCATATGGAATATTTATTTTATTTTCAAGGATAACGTTAAAAACGAAGTGTTTGCCAGTTTACCTACGTGAATAAAGTAAATGTACAAGATTTTGTAAAGAACGAACGGAAATTAAGTGACTTTTTTCGAGCACAATTCACCCCTATGCTTTCCTATGGGAATATGACCTCATATGGAATATTTTTTTTATTTTCGAGGATTTCGTTAAAAACGAAGTGTTTTCTATTAAATCTTGGTTAGTTACGTTAATTGGCTGATTTTTGTCGAGAAATAATGAAAATTAATTGAGTTATTGAAGAAAGAATTATCTTCAATGCTTGTCTATGGAACACGAAACGACACCAGAAAAAGTGCAGCATTTTCTACAGTTTCGAACGAAAATCTTTGATTTTGCCATTTTTCACTCTAATCTCATCTCAACTAGTACTCAAGGATTTCGATCATAAAAGTGATTAAACATGTAATATAGCATATTTATACGTATATTAACATATTCTCATCAAATTTTCTGCTGAAATTAATTTTAATATGAAACTGATTTTCATTGTCTCCTATGGGAATCCTCCCTATACTTTACTATGTTAATGAAATACCACTTCGATTCACTTACTTCATGTGAAGGATTTCTATAAAAACGAAGTGTTTCCATCTATATCTGCGTTAATTAAGTAAACTAGCCCCTTTTTTTAAAGAAAGACCTGAAATTAAATGATTTTTTTCCAGAAAAATCACTCCATTGCTTTACTATGGGAATATGACCTCATATGGAATATTTATTTTATTTTCGAAGATATCGTTAAAACCGAAGTGTTTGCCAGTTTATCTACGTGAATAAAGTAAATGTACAAGATTTTGTAAAGATCGAACGGAAATTAAGTGACTTTTTTCGAGCACAATTCACCCCTATGCTTTCCAATGGGAATCCTCCCTATGGTTTACTATGGGAATGAAATACCATGTCGATTCACTTACTTCATGTGAAGGATTTCTATAAAAACCAAGTGTTTCCATCTATATCTGCGTGAATTATGTAAACTAGCACCTTTTTTTAAGAAAGACCAGAAATTAAATGAGTTTTTTCCAGAAAAATCACTCCATTGATTTACTATGGGAATATGACCTCATATGGAATATTTATTTTATTTTCAAGGATATCGTTAAAAACGAAGTGTTTGCCAGTTTACCTACGTGAATAAAGTAAATGTACAAGATTTTGTAAAGAACGAACGGAAATTAAGTGACTTTTTTCGAGCACAATTCACCCCTATGCTTTCCTATGGGAATATGACCTCATATGGAATATTTTTTTTATTTTCGAGGATTTCGTTAAAAACGAAGTGTTTTCTATTAAATCATGGTGAGTTACGTTAATTGGCTGATTTTTGTCGAGAAATAATGGAAATTAATTGAGTTATTGAAGAAAGAATTATCTTCAATGCTTGTCTATGGAACACGAAACGACACCAGAAAAAGTGCAGCATTTTCTACAGTTTCGAACGAAAATCTTTGATTTTGCCATTTTTCACTCTAATCTCATCTCAACTAGTACTCAAGGATTTCGATCATAAAAGTGATTAAACATGTAATATAGCATATTTATACGTATATTAACATATTCTCATCAAATTTTCTGCAGAAATTAATTTTAATAAGAAACTGATTTTCATTGTCTCCTATGGGAATCCTCCTTATACTTTACTATGGGAATGAAATACCACTTCGATTCACTTACTTCATGTGAAGGATTTCTATAAAAACGAAGTGTTTCCATCTATATCTGCGTTAATTAAGTAAACTAGCCCCTTTTTTTAAAGAAAGACCTGAAATTAAATGAATTTTTTCCAGAAAAATCACTCCATTGCTTTACTATGGGAATATGACCTCATATGGAATATTTATTTTATTTTCGAAGATATCGTTAAAAGCGAAGTGCTTTCCAGTTTATCTACGTGAACAAAGTAAATGTACAAGATTTTATAAAGATCGAACGGAAATTAAGTGACTTTTTTCGAGCACAATTCACCCCTATGCTTTCCTATGGGAATCCTCCCTATACTTTACTATGGGAATGAAATAACATGTCGATTCACTTACTTCATGTGAAGGATTGCTATAAAAACGAAGTGTTTCCATCAATATCTGCGGAAATTAAGTAAACTAGCCCCTTTTTTTGAAGAAAGACCTGAAATTAAACGAGTTTTTTCCAGAAAAATCACTCCATTGATTTACTATGGGAATATGACCTCATATGGAATATTTATTTTATTTTCAAGGATAACGTTAAAAACGAAGTGTTTGCCAGTTTACCTACGTGAATAAAGTAAATGTACAAGATTTTGTAAAGAACGAACGGAAATTAAGTGACTTTTTTGAGAACAATTCACCCCTATGCTTTCCTATGGGAATCCTCCCTATGGTTTACTATGGGAATGAATTTCCATGTTGATTCACTTACTTCATGTGAAAGATTTCTATAAAAACCAAGTGTTTCCATCTATATCTGCGTGAATTATGTAAACTAGCACCTTTTTTTAAAGAAAGACCAGAAATTAAATGAGTTTTTCCCAGAAAAATCACTCCATTGATTTACTAATGGAATATGACCTCATATGGAATATTTATTTTATTTTCAAGGATATCGTTAAAAACGAAGTGTTTGCCAGTTTACCTACGTGAATAAAGTAAATGTACATGATTTTGTAAAGAACGATCGGAAATTAAGTGACTTTTTTCGAGCACAATTCACCCCTATGCTTTCCTATGGGAATATGACCTCATATGGAATATTTTTTTTATTTTCGAGGATTTCGTTAAAAACGAAGTGTTTTCTATTAAATCTTGGTTAGTTACGTTAATTGGCTGATTTTTGTCGAGAACTAATGGAAATTAATTGAGTTATTGAAGAAAGAATTATCTTCAATGCTTGTCTATGGAACACGAAACGACACCAGAAAAAGTGCAGCATTTTCTAAAGTTTCGAACGAAAATCTTTGATTTTGCCATTTTTCACTCTAATCTCATCTCAACTAGTACTCAAGGATTTCGATCATAAAAGTGATTAAACATGTAATATAGCATATTTATACGTATATTAACATATTCCCATCAAATTTTCTGCAGAAATTAATTTTAATAAGAAACTGATTTTCATTGTCTCCTATGGTAATCCTCCTTATACTTTGCTATGGGAATGAAATACCACTTCGATTCACTTACTTCATGTGAAGGATTTCTATAAAAACGAAGTGTTTCCATCTATATCTGCGTTAATTAAGTAAACAACCCCCTTTTTTTAAAGAAAGACCTGAAATTAAATGAATTTTTTCCAGAAAAATCACTCCATTGCTTTACTATGGGAATATGACCTCATATGGAATATTTATTTTATTTTCGAAGATATCGTTAAAAACGAAGTGTTTGCCAGTTTACCTACGTGAATAAAGTAAATGTACAAGATTTTGTGAAGAACGAACGGAAATTAAGTGACTTTTTTCGAGAACAATTCACCCCTATGCTTTCCTATGGGAATCCTCCCTATGGTTTACTATGGGAATGAATTACCATGTTGATTCACTTACTTCATGTGAAGGATTTCTATAAAAACCAAGTGTTTCCATCTATATCTTCGTGAATTATGTAAACTAGCACCTTTTTTTAAGAAAGACCAGAAATTAAATGAGTTTTTTCCAGAAAAATCACTCCATTGATTTACTATGGGAATATGACCTCATATGGAATATTTATTTTATTTTCAGGGATATCGTTAAAAACGAAGTGTTTGCATGTTTACCTACGTGAATAAAATAAATGTACAAGATTTTGTAAAGAACGAACGGAAATTAAGTGACTTTTTTCGAGCACAATTCACCCCTATGCTTTCCTATGGGAATCGTCCCTATGGTTTACTATGGGAATGAAATACCATGTCGATTCACTTACTTCATGTGAAGGATTTCTATAAAAACCAAGTGTTTCCATCTATATCTGCGTGAAGTATGTAAACTAGCACCTTTTTTTAAAGAAAGACCTGAAATTAAATGAGTTTTTTTCCTGAAAAATCACTCCATTGATTTACTATGGGAATATGACCTGATATGGAATATTTATTTTATTTTCGAAGATATCGTTAAACACGAAGTGTTTGCCAGTTTACCTACGTGAATAAAGTAAATGTACAAGATTTTGTAAAGATCGAACGGAAATTAAGTGACTTTTTTCGAGCACAATTCACCCCTATGCTTTCCTATGGGAATCCTCCCTATGGTTTACTATGGGAATGAAATACCATGTCGATTCACTTACTTCATGTGAAGGATTTCTATAAAAACCAAGTGTTTCAATCTATATCTGCGTGAATTATGTAAACTAGCACCTTTTTTTAAAGAAAGACCAGAAATTAAATGAGTTTTTTCCAGAAAAATCACTCCTTTGATTTACTATGGGAATATGACCTCATATGGAATATTTATTTTATTTTCGAAGATATCGTTAAAAACGAAGTGTTTGCCAGTTTACCTATGTGAATAAAGTAAATGTACAAGATTTTGTAAAGAACGAACGGAAATTAAGTGACTTCTTTCGAGCACAATTCATCCCTATGCTTTCCTATGGGAATCCTCCCTATACTTTACTATGGGAATGAAATAACATGTCGATTCACTTACTTCATGTGAAGGATTTCTATAAAAACGAAGTGTTTCCATCTATATCTGCGTAAATTAAGTAAACTAGTCCCTTTTCTTAAAGAAAGACCTGAAATTAAATGAGTTTTTTCCAGAAAAATCACTCCATTGCTTTACTATGGGAATATGACCTCATATGGAATATTTATTTTATTTTCGAAGATATCGTTAAAAACGAAGTGTTTGCCAGTTTAACTACGTGAATAAAGTAAATGTACAAGATTTTGTAAAGAACGAACGGAAATTAAGTGACTTTTTTCGAGAACAATTCACCCCTATGCTTTCCTATGGGAATCCTCCCTATGGTTTACTATGGGAATGAATTACCATGTTGATTCACTTACTTCATGTGAAGGATTTCTATAAAAACCAAGTGTTTCCATCTATATCTGCGTGAATTATGTAAACTAGCACCTTTTTTTAAGAAAGACCAGAAATTAAATGAGTTTTTTCCAGAAAAATCACTCCATTGATTTACTATGGGAATATGACCTCATATGGAATATTTATTTTATTTTCAAGGATATCGTTAAAAACGAAGTGTTTGCCAGTTTACCTACGTGAATAAAGTAAATGTAGAAGATTTTGTAAAGAACGAACGGAAATTAAGTGACTTTTTTCGAGCACAATTCACCCCTATGCTTTCCTATGGGAATATGACCTCATATGGAATATTTTTTTTATTTTCGAGGATTTCGTTAAAAACGAAGTGTTTTCTATTAAATCTTGGTTAGTTACGTTAATTGGCTGATTTTTGTCGAGAAATAATGAAAATTAATTGAGTTATTGAAGAAAGAATTATCTTCAATGCTTGTCTATGGAACACGAAACGACACCAGAAAAAGTGCAGCATTTTCTACAGTTTCGAACGAAAATCTTTGATTTTGCCATTTTTCACTCTAATCTCATCTCAACTAGTACTCAAGGATTTCGATCATAAAAGTGATTAAACATGTAATATAGCATATTTATACGTATATTAACATATTCTCATCAAATTTTCTGCTGAAATTAATTTTAATATGAAACTGATTTTCATTGTCTCCTATGGGAATCCTCCCTATACTTTACTATGTTAATGAAATACCACTTCGATTCACTTACTTCATGTGAAGGATTTCTATAAAAACGAAGTGTTTCCATCTATATCTGCGTTAATTAAGTAAACTAGCCCCTTTTTTTAAAGAAAGACCTGAAATTAAATGATTTTTTTCCAGAAAAATCACTCCATTGCTTTACTATGGGAATATGACCTCATATGGAATATTTATTTTATTTTCGAAGATATCGTTAAAACCGAAGTGTTTGCCAGTTTATCTACGTGAATAAAGTAAATGTACAAGATTTTGTAAAGATCGAACGGAAATTAAGTGACTTTTTTCGAGCACAATTCACCCCTATGCTTTCCAATGGGAATCCTCCCTATGGTTTACTATGGGAATGAAATACCATGTCGATTCACTTACTTCATGTGAAGGATTTCTATAAAAACCAAGTGTTTCCATCTATATCTGCGTGAATTATGTAAACTAGCACCTTTTTTTAAGAAAGACCAGAAATTAAATGAGTTTTTTCCAGAAAAATCACTCCATTGATTTACTATGGGAATATGACCTCATATGGAATATTTATTTTATTTTCAAGGATATCGTTAAAAACGAAGTGTTTGCCAGTTTACCTACGTGAATAAAGTAAATGTACAAGATTTTGTAAAGAACGAACGGAAATTAAGTGACTTTTTTCGAGCACAATTCACCCCTATGCTTTCCTATGGGAATATGACCTCATATGGAATATTTTTTTTATTTTCGAGGATTTCGTTAAAAACGAAGTGTTTTCTATTAAATCATGGTGAGTTACGTTAATTGGCTGATTTTTGTCGAGAAATAATGGAAATTAATTGAGTTATTGAAGAAAGAATTATCTTCAATGCTTGTCTATGGAACACGAAACGACACCAGAAAAAGTGCAGCATTTTCTACAGTTTCGAACGAAAATCTTTGATTTTGCCATTTTTCACTCTAATCTCATCTCAACTAGTACTCAAGGATTTCGATCATAAAAGTGATTAAACATGTAATATAGCATATTTATACGTATATTAACATATTCTCATCAAATTTTCTGCAGAAATTAATTTTAATAAGAAACTGATTTTCATTGTCTCCTATGGGAATCCTCCTTATACTTTACTATGGGAATGAAATACCACTTCGATTCACTTACTTCATGTGAAGGATTTCTATAAAAACGAAGTGTTTCCATCTATATCTGCGTTAATTAAGTAAACTAGCCCCTTTTTTTAAAGAAAGACCTGAAATTAAATGAATTTTTTCCAGAAAAATCACTCCATTGCTTTACTATGGGAATATGACCTCATATGGAATATTTATTTTATTTTCGAAGATATCGTTAAAAGCGAAGTGTTTTCCAGTTTATCTACGTGAACAAAGTAAATGTACAAGATTTTATAAAGATCGAACGGAAATTAAGTGACTTTTTTCGAGCACAATTCACCCCTATGCTTTCCTATGGGAATCCTCCCTATACTTTACTATGGGAATGAAATAACATGTCGATTCACTTACTTCATGTGAAGGATTGCTATAAAAACGAAGTGTTTCCATCAATATCTGCGGAAATTAAGTAAACTAGCCCCTTTTTTTGAAGAAAGACCTGAAATTAAACGAGTTTTTTCCAGAAAAATCACTCCATTGATTTACTATGGGAATATGACCTCATATGGAATATTTATTTTATTTTCAAGGATAACGTTAAAAACGAAGTGTTTGCCAGTTTACCTACGTGAATAAAGTAAATGTACAAGATTTTGTAAAGAACGAACGGAAATTAAGTGACTTTTTTGAGAACAATTCACCCCTATGCTTTCCTATGGGAATCCTCCCTATGGTTTACTATGGGAATGAATTTCCATGTTGATTCACTTACTTCATGTGAAAGATTTCTATAAAAACCAAGTGTTTCCATCTATATCTGCGTGAATTATGTAAACTAGCACCTTTTTTTAAAGAAAGACCAGAAATTAAATGAGTTTTTCCCAGAAAAATCACTCCATTGATTTACTAATGGAATATGACCTCATATGGAATATTTATTTTATTTTCAAGGATATCGTTAAAAACGAAGTGTTTGCCAGTTTACCTACGTGAATAAAGTAAATGTACATGATTTTGTAAAGAACGATCGGAAATTAAGTGACTTTTTTCGAGCACAATTCACCCCTATGCTTTCCTATGGGAATATGACCTCATATGGAATATTTTTTTTATTTTCGAGGATTTCGTTAAAAACGAAGTGTTTTCTATTAAATCTTGGTTAGTTACGTTAATTGGCTGATTTTTGTCGAGAACTAATGGAAATTAATTGAGTTATTGAAGAAAGAATTATCTTCAATGCTTGTCTATGGAACACGAAACGACACCAGAAAAAGTGCAGCATTTTCTAAAGTTTCGAACGAAAATCTTTGATTTTGCCATTTTTCACTCTAATCTCATCTCAACTAGTACTCAAGGATTTCGATCATAAAAGTGATTAAACATGTAATATAGCATATTTATACGTATATTAACATATTCCCATCAAATTTTCTGCAGAAATTAATTTTAATAAGAAACTGATTTTCATTGTCTCCTATGGTAATCCTCCTTATACTTTGCTATGGGAATGAAATACCACTTCGATTCACTTACTTCATGTGAAGGATTTCTATAAAAACGAAGTGTTTCCATCTATATCTGCGTTAATTAAGTAAACAACCCCCTTTTTTTAAAGAAAGACCTGAAATTAAATGAATTTTTTCCAGAAAAATCACTCCATTGCTTTACTATGGGAATATGACCTCATATGGAATATTTATTTTATTTTCGAAGATATCGTTAAAAACGAAGTGTTTGCCAGTTTACCTACGTGAATAAAGTAAATGTACAAGATTTTGTGAAGAACGAACGGAAATTAAGTGACTTTTTTCGAGAACAATTCACCCCTATGCTTTCCTATGGGAATCCTCCCTATGGTTTACTATGGGAATGAATTACCATGTTGATTCACTTACTTCATGTGAAGGATTTCTATAAAAACCAAGTGTTTCCATCTATATCTTCGTGAATTATGTAAACTAGCACCTTTTTTTAAGAAAGACCAGAAATTAAATGAGTTTTTTCCAGAAAAATCACTCCATTGATTTACTATGGGAATATGACCTCATATGGAATATTTATTTTATTTTCAGGGATATCGTTAAAAACGAAGTGTTTGCATGTTTACCTACGTGAATAAAATAAATGTACAAGATTTTGTAAAGAACGAACGGAAATTAAGTGACTTTTTTCGAGCACAATTCACCCCTATGCTTTCCTATGGGAATCCTCCCTATGGTTTACTATGGGAATGAAATACCATGTCGATTCACTTACTTCATGTGAAGGATTTCTATAAAAACCAAGTGTTTCCATCTATATCTGCGTGAAGTATGTAAACTAGCACCTTTTTTTAAAGAAAGACCTGAAATTAAATGAGTTTTTTTCCTGAAAAATCACTCCATTGATTTACTATGGGAATATGACCTGATATGGAATATTTATTTTATTTTCGAAGATATCGTTAAACACGAAGTGTTTGCCAGTTTACCTACGTGAATAAAGTAAATGTACAAGATTTTGTAAAGATCGAACGGAAATTAAGTGACTTTTTTCGAGCACAATTCACCCCTATGCTTTCCTATGGGAATCCTCCCTATGGTTTACTATGGGAATGAAATACCATGTCGATTCACTTACTTCATGTGAAGGATTTCTATAAAAACCAAGTGTTTCAATCTATATCTGCGTGAATTATGTAAACTAGCACCTTTTTTTAAAGAAAGACCAGAAATTAAATGAGTTTTTTCCAGAAAAATCACTCCTTTGATTTACTATGGGAATATGACCTCATATGGAATATTTATTTTATTTTCGAAGATATCGTTAAAAACGAAGTGTTTGCCAGTTTACCTATGTGAATAAAGTAAATGTACAAGATTTTGTAAAGAACGAACGGAAATTAAGTGACTTCTTTCGAGCACAATTCATCCCTATGCTTTCCTATGGGAATCCTCCCTATACTTTACTATGGGAATGAAATAACATGTCGATTCACTTACTTCATGTGAAGGATTTCTATAAAAACGAAGTGTTTCCATCTATATCTGCGTAAATTAAGTAAACTAGTCCCTTTTCTTAAAGAAAGACCTGAAATTAAATGAGTTTTTTCCAGAAAAATCACTCCATTGCTTTACTATGGGAATATGACCTCATATGGAATATTTATTTTATTTTCGAAGATATCGTTAAAAACGAAGTGTTTGCCAGTTTAACTACGTGAATAAAGTAAATGTACAAGATTTTGTAAAGAACGAACGGAAATTAAGTGACTTTTTTCGAGAACAATTCACCCCTATGCTTTCCTATGGGAATCCTCCCTATGGTTTACTATGGGAATGAATTACCATGTTGATTCACTTACTTCATGTGAAGGATTTCTATAAAAACCAAGTGTTTCCATCTATATCTGCGTGAATTATGTAAACTAGCACCTTTTTTTAAGAAAGACCAGAAATTAAATGAGTTTTTTCCAGAAAAATCACTCCATTGATTTACTATGGGAATATGACCTCATATGGAATATTTATTTTATTTTCAAGGATATCGTTAAAAACGAAGTGTTTGCCTGTTTACCTACGTGAATAAAGTAAATGTAGAAGATGTTGTAAAGAACGAACGGAAATTAAGTGACTTTTTTCGAGCACAATTCACCCCTATGCTTTCCTATGGGAATATGACCTCATATGGAATATTTTTTTTATTTTCGAGGATTTCGTTAAAAACGAAATGTTTTCTATTAAATCTTGGTTAGTTACGTTAATTGGCTGATTTTTGTCGAGAAATAATGGAAATTAATTGAGTTATTGAAGAAAGAATTATCTTCAATGCTTGTCTATGGAACACGAAACGACACCAGAAAAAGTGTAGCATTTTCTACAGTTTCGAACGAAAATCTTTGATTTTGCCATTTTTCACTCTAATCTCATCTCAACTAGTACTCAAGGATTTCGATCATAAAAGTGATTAAACATGTAATATAGCATATTTATACGTATATTAACATATTCTCATCAAATTTTCTGCAGAAATTAATTTTAATAAGAAACTGATTTTCATTGTCTCCTATGGGAATCCTCCCTATACTTTACTATGGGAATGAAATACCACTTCGATTCACTTACTTCATGTGAAGGATTTCTATAAAAACGAAGTGTTTCCATCTATATCTGCGTGAATTATGTAAACTAGCACCTTTTTTTAAAGAAAGATCTGAAATTAAATGAGTTTTTTCCAGAAAAATCACTCCATTGATTTACTATGGGAATATGACCTCATATGGAATATTTATTTTATTTTCGAAGATATCGTTAAACTCGAAGTGTTTGCCAGTTCACCTACGTGAATAAAGTAAATGTACAAGATTTTGTAAAGAACGAACGGAAATTAAGTGACTTTTTTCGTGCACAATTCACCCCTATGCTTTCCTATGGGAATCCTCCCTATACTTTACTATGGGAATGAAATAACATGTCGATTCACTTACTTCATGTGAAGGATTTCTATAAACACGAAGTGTTTCCATCTATATCTGCGTAAATTAAGTAAACTAGCCCCTTTTTTTAAAGAAAGACCTGAAATTAAATGAGTTTTTTCCAAAAAATCACTCCATTGCTTTACTATGGGAATATGACCTCATATGGAATATTTATTTTATTTTCGAAGATATCGTTAAAAACGAAGTGTTTGCCAGTTTACCTACGTGAATAAAGTAAATGTACAAGATTTTGTAAAGAACGAACGGAAATTAAGTGACTTTTTTCGAGCACAATTCACCCCTAATCTTTCCTATGGGAATCCTCCCTATACTTTACTATGGGAATGAAATAACATGTCGATTCACTTACTTCATGTGAAGGATTTCTATAAAAACGAAGTGTTTCCATCTATATCTGCGTAAATTAAGTAAACTAGCCCCTTTTTTTAAAGAAAGACCTGAAATTAAAAGAATTTTTTCCAGAAAAATCACTCCATTGCTTTACTATGAGAATGTGACCTCATATGGAATATTTATTTTATTTTCGAAGATATTGTTAAAAACGAAGTGTTTGCCAGTTTACCTACGTGAATAAAGTAAATGTACAAGAATTTGTAAAGAACGAACGGAAATTAAGTGACTTTTTTCGAGAACAATTCACCCCTATGCTTTCCTATGGGAATCCTCCCTACGGTTTACTATGGGAATGAATTACCATGTTGATTCACTTACTTCATGTGAAGTATTTCAATAAAAACCAAGTGTTTCCATCTATATCTGCGTGAATTATGTAAACTAGCACCTTTTTTTAAACAAAGACCTGAAATTAAATGAGTTTTTTCCAGAAAAATCACTCCATTGATTTACTATGGGAATATGACCTCATATGGAATATTTATTTTATTTTCAAGGATAACGTTAAAAACGAAGTGTTTGCCAGTTTACCTACGTGAATAAAGTAAATGTACAAGATTTTGTAAAGAACGAACGGAAATTAAGTGACTTTTTTCGAGCACAATTCACCCCTATGCTTTCCTATGGGAATATGACCTCATTTGGAATATTTTTTTTATTTTCGAGGATTTCGTTAAAAACGAAGTGTTTTCTATTAAATCTTGGTTAGTTACGTTAATTGGCTGATTTTTGTCGAGAAATAATGAAAATAAATTGAGTTATTGAAGAAAGAATTATCTTCAATGCTTGTCTATGGAACACGAAACGACACCAGAAAAAGTGCAGCATTTTCTACAGTTTCGAACGAAAATCTTTGATTTTGCCATTTTTCACTCTAATCTCATCTCAACTAGTACTCAAGGATTTCGATCATAAAAGTGATTAAACATGTAATATAGCATATTTATACGTATATTAACATATTCCCATCAAATTTTCTGCAGAAATTAATTTTAATAAGAAACTGATTTTCATTGTCTCCTATGGTAATCCTCCTTATACTTTGCTATGGGAATGAAATACCACTTCGATTCACTTACTTCATGTGAAGGATTTCTATAAAAACGAAGTGTTTCCATCTATATCTGCGTTAATTAAGTAAACAACCCCCTTTTTTTAAAGAAAGACCTGAAATTAAATGAATTTTTTCCAGAAAAATCACTCCATTGCTTTACTATGGGAATATGACCTCATATGGAATATTTATTTTATTTTCGAAGATATCGTTAAAAACGAAGTGTTTGCCAGTTTACCTACGTGAATAAAGTAAATGTACAAGATTTTGTGAAGAACGAACGGAAATTAAGTGACTTTTTTCGAGAACAATTCACCCCTATGCTTTCCTATGGGAATCCTCCCTATGGTTTACTATGGGAATGAATTACCATGTTGATTCACTTACTTCATGTGAAGGATTTCTATAAAAACCAAGTGTTTCCATCTATATCTTCGTGAATTATGTAAACTAGCACCTTTTTTTAAGAAAGACCAGAAATTAAATGAGTTTTTTCCAGAAAAATCACTCCATTGATTTACTATGGGAATATGACCTCATATGGAATATTTATTTTATTTTCAGGGATATCGTTAAAAACGAAGTGTTTGCATGTTTACCTACGTGAATAAAATAAATGTACAAGATTTTGTAAAGAACGAACGGAAATTAAGTGACTTTTTTCGAGCACAATTCACCCCTATGCTTTCCTATGGGAATCGTCCCTATGGTTTACTATGGGAATGAAATACCATGTCGATTCACTTACTTCATGTGAAGGATTTCTATAAAAACCAAGTGTTTCCATCTATATCTGCGTGAAGTATGTAAACTAGCACCTTTTTTTAAAGAAAGACCTGAAATTAAATGAGTTTTTTTCCTGAAAAATCACTCCATTGATTTACTATGGGAATATGACCTGATATGGAATATTTATTTTATTTTCGAAGATATCGTTAAACACGAAGTGTTTGCCAGTTTACCTACGTGAATAAAGTAAATGTACAAGATTTTGTAAAGATCGAACGGAAATTAAGTGACTTTTTTCGAGCACAATTCACCCCTATGCTTTCCTATGGGAATCCTCCCTATGGTTTACTATGGGAATGAAATACCATGTCGATTCACTTACTTCATGTGAAGGATTTCTATAAAAACCAAGTGTTTCAATCTATATCTGCGTGAATTATGTAAACTAGCACCTTTTTTTAAAGAAAGACCAGAAATTAAATGAGTTTTTTCCAGAAAAATCACTCCTTTGATTTACTATGGGAATATGACCTCATATGGAATATTTATTTTATTTTCGAAGATATCGTTAAAAACGAAGTGTTTGCCAGTTTACCTATGTGAATAAAGTAAATGTACAAGATTTTGTAAAGAACGAACGGAAATTAAGTGACTTCTTTCGAGCACAATTCATCCCTATGCTTTCCTATGGGAATCCTCCCTATACTTTACTATGGGAATGAAATAACATGTCGATTCACTTACTTCATGTGAAGGATTTCTATAAAAACGAAGTGTTTCCATCTATATCTGCGTAAATTAAGTAAACTAGTCCCTTTTCTTAAAGAAAGACCTGAAATTAAATGAGTTTTTTCCAGAAAAATCACTCCATTGCTTTACTATGGGAATATGACCTCATATGGAATATTTATTTTATTTTCGAAGATATCGTTAAAAACGAAGTGTTTGCCAGTTTAACTACGTGAATAAAGTAAATGTACAAGATTTTGTAAAGAACGAACGGAAATTAAGTGACTTTTTTCGAGAACAATTCACCCCTATGCTTTCCTATGGGAATCCTCCCTATGGTTTACTATGGGAATGAATTACCATGTTGATTCACTTACTTCATGTGAAGGATTTCTATAAAAACCAAGTGTTTCCATCTATATCTGCGTGAATTATGTAAACTAGCACCTTTTTTTAAGAAAGACCAGAAATTAAATGAGTTTTTTCCAGAAAAATCACTCCATTGATTTACTATGGGAATATGACCTCATATGGAATATTTATTTTATTTTCAAGGATATCGTTAAAAACGAAGTGTTTGCCAGTTTACCTACGTGAATAAAGTAAATGTAGAAGATTTTGTAAAGAACGAACGGAAATTAAGTGACTTTTTTCGAGCACAATTCACCCCTATGCTTTCCTATGGGAATATGACCTCATATGGAATATTTTTTTTATTTTCGAGGATTTCGTTAAAAACGAAATGTTTTCTATTAAATCTTGGTTAGTTACGTTAATTGGCTGATTTTTGTCGAGAAATAATGGAAATTAATTGAGTTATTGAAGAAAGAATTATCTTCAATGCTTGTCTATGGAACACGAAACGACACCAGAAAAAGTGTAGCATTTTCTACAGTTTCGAACGAAAATCTTTGATTTTGCCATTTTTCACTCTAATCTCATCTCAACTAGTACTCAAGGATTTCGATCATAAAAGTGATTAAACATGTAATATAGCATATTTATACGTATATTAACATATTCTCATCAAATTTTCTGCAGAAATTAATTTTAATAAGAAACTGATTTTCATTGTCTCCTATGGGAATCCTCCCTATACTTTACTATGGGAATGAAATACCACTTCGATTCACTTACTTCATGTGAAGGATTTCTATAAAAACGAAGTGTTTCCATCTATATCTGCGTTAATTAAGTAAACTAGCCCCTTTTTTTAAAGAAAGACCTGAAATTAAATGAATTTTTTCCAGAAAAATCACTCCATTGCTTTACTATGGGAATATGACCTCACATGGAATATTTATTTTATTTTCGAAGATATCGTTAAAAACGAAGTGTTTGCCAGTTTAACTACGTGAATAAAGTAAATGTACAAGATTTTGTAAAGATGAACGGAAATTAAGTGACTTTTTTCGAGCACAATTCACCCCTATGCTTTCCTATGGGAATCCTCCCTATGGTTTACTATGGGAATGAAATACCATGTCGATTCACTTACTTCATGTGAAGGATTTCTATAAAAACCAAGTGTTTCCATCTATATCTGCGTGAATTATGTAAACTAGCACCTTTTTTTAAAGAAAGATCTGAAATTAAATGAGTTTTTTCCAGAAAAATCACTCCATTGATTTACTATGGGAATATGACCTCATATGGAATATTTATTTTATTTTCGAAGATATCGTTAAACTCGAAGTGTTTGCCAGTTCACCTACGTGAATAAAGTAAATGTACAAGATTTTGTAAAGAACGAACGGAAATTAAGTGACTTTTTTCGTGCACAATTCACCCCTATGCTTTCCTATGGGAATCCTCCCTATACTTTACTATGGGAATGAAATAACATGTCGATTCACTTACTTCATGTGAAGGATTTCTATAAACACGAAGTGTTTCCATCTATATCTGCGTAAATTAAGTAAACTAGCCCCTTTTTTTAAAGAAAGACCTGAAATTAAATGAGTTTTTTCCAAAAAATCACTCCATTGCTTTACTATGGGAATATGACCTCATATGGAATATTTATTTTATTTTCGAAGATATCGTTAAAAACGAAGTGTTTGCCAGTTTACCTACGTGAATAAAGTAAATGTACAAGATTTTGTAAAGAACGAACGGAAATTAAGTGACTTTTTTCGAGCACAATTCACCCCTAATCTTTCCTATGGGAATCCTCCCTATACTTTACTATGGGAATGAAATAACATGTCGATTCACTTACTTCATGTGAAGGATTTCTATAAAAACGAAGTGTTTCCATCTATATCTGCGTAAATTAAGTAAACTAGCCCCTTTTTTTAAAGAAAGACCTGAAATTAAAAGAATTTTTTCCAGAAAAATCACTCCATTGCTTTACTATGAGAATGTGACCTCATATGGAATATTTATTTTATTTTCGAAGATATTGTTAAAAACGAAGTGTTTGCCAGTTTACCTACGTGAATAAAGTAAATGTACAAGAATTTGTAAAGAACGAACGGAAATTAAGTGACTTTTTTTCGAGAACAATTCACCCCTATGCTTTCCTATGGGAATCCTCCCTACGGTTTACTATGGGAATGAATTACCATGTTGATTCACTTACTTCATGTGAAGTATTTCAATAAAAACCAAGTGTTTCCATCTATATCTGCGTGAATTATGTAAACTAGCACCTTTTTTTAAACAAAGACCTGAAATTAAATGAGTTTTTTCCAGAAAAATCACTCCATTGATTTACTATGGGAATATGACCTCATATGGAATATTTACTTTATTTTCAAGGATAACGTTAAAAACGAAGTGTTTGCCAGTTTACCTACGTGAATAAAGTAAATGTACAAGATTTTGTAAAGAACGAACGGAAATTAAGTGACTTTTTTCGAGCACAATTCACCCCTATGCTTTCCTATGGGAATATGACCTCATTTGGAATATTTTTTTTATTTTCGAGGATTTCGTTAAACACGAAGTGTTTTCTATTAAATCTTGGTTAGTTACGTTAATTGGCTGATTTTTGTCGAGAAATAATGAAAATAAATTGAGTTATTGAAGAAAGAATTATCTTCAATGCTTGTCTATGGAACACGAAACGACACCAGAAAAAGTGCAGCATTTTCTACAGTTTCGAACGAAAATCTTTGATTTTGCCATTTTTCACTCTAAACTCATCTCAACTAGTTCTCAAGGATTTCGATCATAAAAGTGATTAAACATGTAATATAGCATATTTATACGTATATTAACATATTCTCATCAAATTTTCTGCACAAATTAATTTTCATAAGAAACTGATTTTCATTGTCTCCTATGGGAATCCTCCCTGTACTTTACTATGGGAATGAAATACCACTTCGATTCACTTACTTAATGTGAAGGATTTCTATAAAAACGGAGTGTTTCCATCTATATCTGCGTTTATTAAGTAAACTAGCCCCTTTTTTATTAAAGAAAGACCTGAAATTAAATGAGTTTTTTCCAAAAAATCACTCCATTGCTTTACTATGGGAATATGACCTCATATGGAATATTTATTTTATTTTCGAAGATATCGTTAAAAACGAAGTGTTTGCCAGTTTACCTACGTGAATAAAGTAAATGTACAAGATTTTGTAAAGAACGAACGGAAATTAAGTGACTTTTTTCGAGCACAATTCACCCCTAATCTTTCCTATGGGAATCCTCCCTATACTTTACTATGGGAATGAAATAACATGTCGATTCACTTACTTCATGTGAAGGATTTCTATAAAAACGAAGTGTTTCCATCTATATCTGCGTAAATTAAGTAAACTAGCCCCTTTTTTTAAAGAAAGACCTGAAATTAAAAGAATTTTTTCCAGAAAAATCACTCCATTGCTTTACTATGAGAATGTGACCTCATATGGAATATTTATTTTATTTTCGAAGATATTGTTAAAAACGAAGTGTTTGCCAGTTTACCTACGTGAATAAAGTAAATGTACAAGAATTTGTAAAGAACGAACGGAAATTAAGTGACTTTTTTCGAGAACAATTCACCCCTATGCTTTCCTAGGGGAATCCTCCCTACGGTTTACTATGGGAATGAATTACCATGTTGATTCACTTACTTCATGTGAAGTATTTCAATAAAAACCAAGTGTTTCCATCTATATCTGCGTGAATTATGTAAACTAGCACCTTTTTTTAAACAAAGACCTGAAATTAAATGAGTTTTTTCCAGAAAAATCACTCCATTGATTTACTATGGGAATATGACCTCATATGGAATATTTATTTTATTTTCAAGGATAACGTTAAAAACGAAGTGTTTGCCAGTTTACCTACGTGAATAAAGTAAATGTACAAGATTTTGTAAAGAACGAACGGAAATTAAGTGACTTTTTTCGAGCACAATTCACCCCTATGCTTTCCTATGGGAATATGACCTCATTTGGAATATTTTTTTTATTTTCGAGGATTTCGTTAAAAACGAAGTGTTTTCTATTAAATCTTGGTTAGTTACGTTAATTGGCTAATTTTTGTCGAGAAATAATGAAAATAAATTGAGTTATTGAAGAAAGAATTATCTTCAATGCTTGTCTATGGAACACGAAACGACACCAGAAAAAGTGCAGCATTTTCTACAGTTTCGAACGAAAATCTTTGATTTTGCCATTTTTCACTCTAATCTCATCTCAACTAGTACTCAAGGATTTCGATCATAAAAGTGATTAAACATGTAATATAGCATATTTATACGTATATTAACATATTCTCATCAAATTTTCTGCAGAAATTAATTTTAATAAGAAACTGATTTTCATTGTCTCCTATGGGAATCCTCCTTATACTTTACTATGGGAATGAAATACCACTTCGATTCACTTACTTCATGTGAAGGATTTCTATAAAAACGAAGTGTTTCCATCTATATCTGCGTTAATTAAGTAAACTAGCCCCTTTTTTTAAAGAAAGACCTGAAATTAAATGAATTTTTTCCAGAAAAATCACTCCATTGCTTTACTATGGGAATATGACCTCATATGGAATATTTATTTTATTTTCGAAGATATCGTTAAAAGCGAAGTGTTTGCCAGTTTATCTACGTGAACAAAGTAAATGTACAAGATTTTATAAAGATCGAACGGAAATTAAGTGACTTTTTTCGAGCACAATTCACCCCTATGCTTTCCTATGGGAATCCTCCCTATACTTTACTATGGGAATGAAATAACATGTCGATTCACTTACTTCATGTGAAGGATTGCTATAAAAACGAAGTGTTTCCATCAATATCTGCGGAAATTAAGTAAACTAGCCCCTTTTTTTGAAGAAAGACCTGAAATTAAACGAGTTTTTTCCAGAAAAATCACTCCATTGATTTACTATGGGAATATGACCTCATATGGAATATTTATTTTATTTTCAAGGATAACGTTAAAAACGAAGTGTTTGCCAGTTTACCTACGTGAATAAAGTAAATGTACAAGATTTTGTAAAGAACGAACGGAAATTAAGTGACTTTTTTGAGAACAATTCACCCCTATGCTTTCCTATGGGAATCCTCCCTATGGTTTACTATGGGAATGAATTTCCATGTTGATTCACTTACTTCATGTGAAAGATTTCTATAAAAACCAAGTGTTTCCATCTATATCTGCGTGAATTATGTAAACTAGCACCTTTTTTTAAAGAAAGACCAGAAATTAAATGAGTTTTTCCCAGAAAAATCACTCCATTGATTTACTAATGGAATATGACCTCATATGGAATATTTATTTTATTTTCAAGGATATCGTTAAAAACGAAGTGTTTGCCAGTTTACCTACGTGAATAAAGTAAATGTACATGATTTTGTAAAGAACGATCGGAAATTAAGTGACTTTTTTCGAGCACAATTCACCCCTATGCTTTCCTATGGGAATATGACCTCATATGGAATATTTTTTTTATTTTCGAGGATTTCGTTAAAAACGAAGTGTTTTCTATTAAATCTTGGTTAGTTACGTTAATTGGCTGATTTTTGTCGAGAACTAATGGAAATTAATTGAGTTATTGAAGAAAGAATTATCTTCAATGCTTGTCTATGGAACACGAAACGACACCAGAAAAAGTGCAGCATTTTCTAAAGTTTCGAACGAAAATCTTTGATTTTGCCATTTTTCACTCTAATCTCATCTCAACTAGTACTCAAGGATTTCGATCATAAAAGTGATTAAACATGTAATATAGCATATTTATACGTATATTAACATATTCCCATCAAATTTTCTGCAGAAATTAATTTTAATAAGAAACTGATTTTCATTGTCTCCTATGGTAATCCTCCTTATACTTTGCTATGGGAATGAAATACCACTTCGATTCACTTACTTCATGTGAAGGATTTCTATAAAAACGAAGTGTTTCCATCTATATCTGCGTTAATTAAGTAAACAACCCCCTTTTTTTAAAGAAAGACCTGAAATTAAATGAATTTTTTCCAGAAAAATCACTCCATTGCTTTACTATGGGAATATGACCTCATATGGAATATTTATTTTATTTTCGAAGATATCGTTAAAAACGAAGTGTTTGCCAGTTTACCTACGTGAATAAAGTAAATGTACAAGATTTTGTGAAGAACGAACGGAAATTAAGTGACTTTTTTCGAGAACAATTCACCCCTATGCTTTCCTATGGGAATCCTCCCTATGGTTTACTATGGGAATGAATTACCATGTTGATTCACTTACTTCATGTGAAGGATTTCTATAAAAACCAAGTGTTTCCATCTATATCTTCGTGAATTATGTATACTAGCACCTTTTTTTAAGAAAGACCAGAAATTAAATGAGTTTTTTCCAGAAAAATCACTCCATTGATTTACTATGGGAATATGACCTCATATGGAATATTTATTTTATTTTCAGGGATATCGTTAAAAACGAAGTGTTTGCATGTTTACCTACGTGAATAAAATAAATGTACAAGATTTTGTAAAGAACGAACGGAAATTAAGTGACTTTTTTCGAGCACAATTCACCCCTATGCTTTCCTATGGGAATCCTCCCTATGGTTTACTATGGGAATGAAATACCATGTCGATTCACTTACTTCATGTGAAGGATTTCTATAAAAACCAAGTGTTTCCATCTATATCTGCGTGAAGTATGTAAACTAGCACCTTTTTTTAAAGAAAGACCTGAAATTAAATGAGTTTTTTTCCTGAAAAATCACTCCATTGATTTACTATGGGAATATGACCTGATATGGAATATTTATTTTATTTTCGAAGATATCGTTAAAAACGAAGTGTTTGCCAGTTTACCTACGTGAATAAAGTAAATGTACAAGATTTTGTAAAGATCGAACGGAAATTAAGTGACTTTTTTCGAGCACAATTCACCCCTATGCTTTCCTATGGGAATCCTCCCTATGGTTTACTATGGGAATGAAATACCATGTCGATTCACTTACTTCATGTGAAGGATTTCTATAAAAACCAAGTGTTTCAATCTATATCTGCGTGAATTATGTAAACTAGCACCTTTTTTTAAAGAAAGACCAGAAATTAAATGAGTTTTTTCCAGAAAAATCACTCCATTGATTTACTATGGGAATATGACCTCATATGGAATATTTATTTTATTTTAGAAGATATCGTTAAAAACGAAGTGTTTGCCAGTTTACCTATGTGAATAAAGTAAATGTACAAGATTTTGTAAAGAACGAACGGAAATTAAGTAACTTCTTTCGAGCACAATTCATCCCTATGCTTTCCTATGGGAATCCTCCCTATACTTTACTATGGGAATGAAATAACATGTCGATTCACTTACTTCATGTGAAGGATTTCTATAAAAACGAAGTGTTTCCATCTATATCTGCGTAAATTAAGTAAACTAGTCCCTTTTCTTAAAGAAAGACCTGAAATTAAATGAGTTTTTTCCAGAAAAATCACTCCATTGCTTTACTATGGGAATATGACCTCATATGGAATATTTATTTTATTTTCGAAGATATCGTTAAAAACGAAGTGTTTGCCAGTTTAACTACGTGAATAAAGTAAATGTACAAGATTTTGTAAAGAACGAACGGAAATTAAGTGACTTTTTTCGAGAACAATTCACCCCTATGCTTTCCTATGGGAATCCTCCCTATGGTTTACTATGGGAATGAATTACCATGTTGATTCACTTACTTCATGTGAAGGATTTCTATAAAAACCAAGTGTTTCCATCTATATCTGCGTGAATTATGTAAACTAGCACCTTTTTTTAAGAAAGACCAGAAATTAAATGAGTTTTTTCCAGAAAAATCACTCCATTGATTTACTATGGGAATATGACCTCATATGGAATATTTATTTTATTTTCAAGGATATCGTTAAAAACGAAGTGTTTGCCAGTTTACCTACGTGAATAAAGTAAATGTAGAAGATTTTGTAAAGAACGAACGGAAATTAAGTGACTTTTTTCGAGCACAATTCACCCCTATGCTTTCCTATGGGAATATGACCTCATATGGAATAATTTTTTTATTTTCGAGGATTTCGTTAAAAACGAAATGTTTTCTATTAAATCTTGGTTAGTTACGTTAATTGGCTGATTTTTGTCGAGAAATAATGGAAATTAATTGAGTTATTGAAGAAAGAATTATCTTCAATGCTTGTCTATGGAACACGAAACGACACCAGAAAAAGTGCAGCATTTTCTACAGTTTCGAACGAAAATCTTTGATTTTGCCATTTTTCACTCTAAACTCATCTCAACTAGTTCTCAAGGATTTCGATCATAAAAGTGATTAAACATGTAATATAGCATATTTATACGTATATTAACATATTCTCATCAAATTTTCTGCACAAATTAATTTTAATAAGAAACTGATTTTCATTGTCTCCTATGGGAATCCTCCCTGTACTTTACTATGGGAATGAAATACCACTTCGATTCACTTACGTAATGTGAAGGATTTCTATAAAAACGGAGTGTTTCCATCTATATCTGCGTTTATTAAGTAAACTAGCCCCTTTTTTTAAAGAAAGACCTGAAATTAAATGAATTTTTTCCAGAAAAATCACTCCATTGCTTTACTATGGGAATATGACCTCATATGGAATATTTATTTTATTTTCGAAGATATCGTTAAAAACGAAGTGTTTGCCAGTTTATCTACGTGAATAAAGTAAATGTACAAGATTTTGTAAAGAGCGAACGGAAATTAAGTGACTTTTTTCGAGCACAATTCAACCCTATGCTTTCCTATGGGAATCCTCCCTATGGTTTACTATGGGAATGAAATACCATGTCGATTCACTTACTTCATGTGAAGGATTTCTATAAAAACCAAGTGTTTCAATCTATATCTGCGTGAATTATGTAAACTAGCACCTTTTTTTAAAGAAAGACCTGAAATTAAATGAGTTTTTTTCCAGAAAAATCACTCCATTGATTTACTATGGGAATATGACCTGATATGGAATATTTATTTTATTTTCGAAGATATCGTTAAAAACGAAGTGTTTTCCAGTTTACCTACGTGAATAAAGTAAATGTACAAGATTGTGTAAAGATCGAACGGAAATTAAGTGACTTTTTTCGAGCACAATTCACCCCTATGCTCTCCTATGGGAATCCTCCCTATGGTTTACTATGGGAATGAAATACCATGTCGATTCACTTACTTCATGTGAAGGATTTCTATAAAAACGAAGTGTTTCCATCTATATCTGCGTAAATTAAGTAAACTAGCCCCTTTTTTTAAAGAAAGACCTGAAATTAAATGAGTTTTTTCCAGAAAAATCACTCCATTGCTTTACTATGGGAATATGACCTCATATGGAATATTTATTTTATTTTCGAAGATATCGTTAAAAACGAAGTGTTTTCCAGTTTACCTACGTGAATAAAGTAAATGTACAAGATTTTGTAAAGATCGAACGGAAATTAAGTGACTTTTTTCGAGCACAATTCACCCCTATGCTTTCGTATGGGAATCCTCCCTATGGTTTACTATGGGAATGAAATACCATGTCGATTCACTTACTTCATGTGAAGGATTTCTATAAACACCAAGTGTTTCCATCTATATCTGCGTGAATTATGTAAACTAGCACCTTTTTTTAAACAAAGACCAGAAATTAAATGAGTTTTTTCCAGAAAAATCACTCCATTGATTTACTATGGGAATATGACCTCATATGGAATATTTATTTTATTTTCAAGGATAACGTTAAAAACGAAGTGTTTTCTATTAAATCTTGGTGAGTTACGTTAATTGGCTGATTTTTGTCGAGAAATAATGGAAATTAATTGAGTTATTGAAGAAGAATTATCTTCAATGCTTGTCTATGGAACACGAAACGACACCAGAAAAAGTGCAGCATTTTCTACAGTTTCGAACGAAAATCTTTGATTTTGCCATTTTTCACTCTAATCTCATCTCAACTAGTACTCAAGGATTTCGATCATAAAAGTGATTAAACATGTAATATAGCATATTTATACGGATATTAACATATTCTCATCAAATTTTCTGCAGAAATTAATTTTAATAAGAAACTGATTTTCATTGTCTCCTATGGGAATCCTCCTTATACTTTACTATGGGAATGAAATACCACTTCGATTCACTTACTTCATGTGAAGGATTTCTATAAAAACGAAGTGTTTCCATCTATATCTGCGTTAATTAAGTAAACTAGCCCCTTTTTTTAAAGAAAGACCCGAAATTAAATGAATTTTTTCCAGAAAAATCACTCCATTGCTTTACTATGGGAATATGACCTCATATGGAATATTTATTTTATTTTCGAAGATATCGTTAAAAACGAAGTGTTTGCCAGTTTATCTACGTGAATAAAGTAAATGTACAAGATTTTGTAAAGATCGAACGGAAATTAAGTGACTTTTTTCGAGCACAATTCACCCCTATGCTTTCCTATGGGAATCCTCCCTATGGTTTACTATGGGAATGAAATACCATGTCGATTCACTTACTTCATATGAAGGATTTCTATAAAAACCAAGTGTTTCCATCTATATCTGCGTGAATTATGTAAACTAGCACCTTTTTTTAAAGAAAGACCTGAAATTAAATGAGTTTTTTCCCTGAAAAATCACTCCCTTGATTTACTATGGGAATATGACCTCATATGGAATATTTATTTTATTTTCGAAGATATCGTTAAAAACGAAGTGTCTGCCAGTTTACCTACGTGAATAAAGTAAATGTACAAGATTTTGTAAAGAACGAACGGAAATTAAGTGACTTTTTTCGAGCACAATTCACCCCTATGCTTTCCTATGGGAATCCTCCCTATACTTTACTATGGGAATGAAATAACATGTCGATTCACTTACTTCATGTGAAGGATTTCTATAAAAACGAAGTGTTTCCATCTATATCTGCGTAAATTAAGTAAACTAGCCCCTTTTTTTAAAGAAAGACCTGAAATTAAATGAGTTTTTTCCAGAAAAATCACTCCATTGCTTTACTATTGGAATATGACCTCATATGGAATATTTATTTTATTTTCGAAGATATCGTTAAAAACGAAGTGTTTGCCAGTTTACCTACGTGAATAAAGTAAATGTACAAGATTTTGTAAAGAACGAACGGAAATTAAGTGACTTTTTTTGAGAACAATTCACCCCTATGCTTTCCTAGGGGGAATCCTCCCTATGGTTTACTATGGGAATGAATTACCATGTTGATTCACTTACTTCATGTGATGGATTTCTATAAAAACCAAGTGTTTCCATCTATATCTGCGTGAATTATGTAAACTAGCACCTTTTTTTAAAGAAAGACCAGAAATTAAATGAGTTTTTTCCAGAAAAATCACTCCATTGATTTACTATGGGAATATGACCTCATATGGAATATTTATTTTATTTTCAAGGATAACGTTAAAAACGAAGTGTTTGCCAGTTTACCTACGTGAATAAAGTAAATGTACAAGATTTTGTAAAGAACGAACGGAAATTAAGTGACTTTTTTCGAGCACAATTCACCCCTATGCTTTCCTATGGGAATATGACCTCATATGGAATATTTTTTTTATTTTCGAGGATTTCGTTAAAAACGAAGTGTTTTCTATTAAATCTTGGTTAGTTACGTTAATTGGCTGATTTTTGTCGAGAAATAATGAAAATTAATTGAGTTATTGAAGAAAGAATTATCTTCAATGCTTGTCTATGGAACACGAAACGACACCAGAAAAAGTGCAGCATTTTCTACAGTTTCGAACGAAAATCTTTGATTTTGCCATTTTTCACTCTAATCTCATCTCAACTAGTACTCAAGGATTTCGATCATAAAAGTGATTAAACATGTAATATAGCATATTTATACGTATATTAACATATTCTCATCAAATTTTCTGCTGAAATTAATTTTAATATGAAACTGATTTTCATTGTCTCCTATGGGAATCCTCCCTATACTTTACTATGTTAATGAAATACCACTTCGATTCACTTACTTCATGTGAAGGATTTCTATAAAAACGAAGTGTTTCCATCTATATCTGCGTTAATTAAGTAAACTAGCCCCTTTTTTTAAAGAAAGACCTGAAATTAAATGATTTTTTTCCAGAAAAATCACTCCATTGCTTTACTATGGGAATATGACCTCATATGGAATATTTATTTTATTTTCGAAGATATCGTTAAAACCGAAGTGTTTGCCAGTTTATCTACGTGAATAAAGTAAATGTACAAGATTTTGTAAAGATCGAACGGAAATTAAGTGACTTTTTTCGAGCACAATTCACCCCTATGCTTTCCAATGGGAATCCTCCCTATGGTTTACTATGGGAATGAAATACCATGTCGATTCACTTACTTCATGTGAAGGATTTCTATAAAAACCAAGTGTTTCCATCTATATCTGCGTGAATTATGTAAACTAGCACCTTTTTTTAAGAAAGACCAGAAATTAAATGAGTTTTTTCCAGAAAAATCACTCCATTGATTTACTATGGGAATATGACCTCATATGGAATATTTATTTTATTTTCAAGGATATCGTTAAAAACGAAGTGTTTGCCAGTTTACCTACGTGAATAAAGTAAATGTACAAGATTTTGTAAAGAACGAACGGAAATTAAGTGACTTTTTTCGAGCACAATTCACCCCTATGCTTTCCTATGGGAATATGACCTCATATGGAATATTTTTTTTATTTTCGAGGATTTCGTTAAAAACGAAGTGTTTTCTATTAAATCATGGTGAGTTACGTTAATTGGCTGATTTTTGTCGAGAAATAATGGAAATTAATTGAGTTATTGAAGAAAGAATTATCTTCAATGCTTGTCTAGGGAACACGAAACGACACCAGAAAAAGTGCAGCATTTTCTACAGTTTCGAACGAAAATCTTTGATTTTGCCATTTTTCACTCTAATCTCATCTCAACTAGTACTCAAGGATTTCGATCATAAAAGTGATTAAACATGTAATATAGCATATTTATACGTATATTAACATATTCTCATCAAATTTTCTGCAGAAATTAATTTTAATAAGAAACTGATTTTCATTGTCTCCTATGGGAATCCTCCTTATACTTTACTATGGGAATGAAATACCACTTCGATTCACTTACTTCATGTGAAGGATTTCTATAAAAACGAAGTGTTTCCATCTATATCTGCGTTAATTAAGTAAACTAGCCCCTTTTTTTAAAGAAAGACCTGAAATTAAATGAATTTTTTCCAGAAAAATCACTCCATTGCTTTACTATGGGAATATGACCTCATATGGAATATTTATTTTATTTTCGAAGATATCGTTAAAAGCGAAGTGTTTTCCAGTTTATCTACGTGAACAAAGTAAATGTACAAGATTTTATAAAGATCGAACGGAAATTAAGTGACTTTTTTCGAGCACAATTCACCCCTATGCTTTCCTATGGGAATCCTCCCTATACTTTACTATGGGAAGGAAATAACATGTCGATTCACTTACTTCATGTGAAGGATTGCTATAAAAACGAAGTGTTTCCATCAATATCTGCGGAAATTAAGTAAACTAGCCCCTTTTTTTGAAGAAAGACCTGAAATTAAACGAGTTTTTTCCAGAAAAATCACTCCATTGATTTACTATGGGAATATGACCTCATATGGAATATTTATTTTATTTTCAAGGATAACGTTAAAAACGAAGTGTTTGCCAGTTTACCTACGTGAATAAAGTAAATGTACAAGATTTTGTAAAGAACGAACGGAAATTAAGTGACTTTTTTGAGAACAATTCACCCCTATGCTTTCCTATGGGAATCCTCCCTATGGTTTACTATGGGAATGAATTTCCATGTTGATTCACCTACTTCATGTGAAAGATTTCTATAAAAACCAAGTGTTTCCATCTATATCTGCGTGAATTATGTAAACTAGCACCTTTTTTTAAAGAAAGACCAGAAATTAAATGAGTTTTTCCCAGAAAAATCACTCCATTGATTTACTAATGGAATATGACCTCATATGGAATATTTATTTTATTTTCAAGGATATCGTTAAAAACGAAGTGTTTGCCAGTTTACCTACGTGAATAAAGTAAATGTACATGATTTTGTAAAGAACGATCGGAAATTAAGTGACTTTTTTCGAGCACAATTCACCCCTATGCTTTCCTATGGGAATATGACCTCATATGGAATATTTTTTTTATTTTCGAGGATTTCGTTAAAAACGAAGTGTTTTCTATTAAATCTTGGTTAGTTACGTTAATTGGCTGATTTTTGTCGAGAACTAATGGAAATTAATTGAGTTATTGAAGAAAGAATTATCTTCAATGCTTGTCTATGGAACACGAAACGACACCAGAAAAAGTGCAGCATTTTCTAAAGTTTCGAACGAAAATCTTTGATTTTGCCATTTTTCACTCTAATCTCATCTCAACTAGTACTCAAGGATTTCGATCATAAAAGTGATTAAACATGTAATATAGCATATTTATACGTATATTAACATATTCCCATCAAATTTTCTGCAGAAATTAATTTTAATAAGAAACTGATTTTCATTGTCTCCTATGGTAATCCTCCTTATACTTTGCTATGGGAATGAAATACCACTTCGATTCACTTACTTCATGTGAAGGATTTCTATAAAAACGAAGTGTTTCCATCTATATCTGCGTTAATTAAGTAAACAACCCCCTTTTTTTAAAGAAAGACCTGAAATTAAATGAATTTTTTCCAGAAAAATCACTCCATTGCTTTACTATGGGAATATGACCTCATATGGAATATTTATTTTATTTTCGAAGATATCGTTAAAAACGAAGTGTTTGCCAGTTTACCTACGTGAATAAAGTAAATGTACAAGATTTGTGAAGAACGAACGGAAATTAAGTGACTTTTTTCGAGAACAATTCACCCCTATGCTTTCCTATGGGAATCCTCCCTATGGTTTACTATGGGAATGAATTACCATGTTGATTCACTTACTTCATGTGAAGGATTTCTATAAAAACCAAGTGTTTCCATCTATATCTTCGTGAATTATGTAAACTAGCACCTTTTTTAAGAAAGACCAGAAATTAAATGAGTTTTTTCCAGAAAAATCACTCCATTGATTTACTATGGGAATATGACCTCATATGGAATATTTATTTTATTTTCAGGGATATCGTTAAAAACGAAGTGTTTGCATGTTTACCTACGTGAATAAAATAAATGTACAAGATTTTGTAAAGAACGAACGGAAATTAAGTGACTTTTTTCGAGCACAATTCACCCCTATGCTTTCCTATGGGAATCCTCCCTATGGTTTACTATGGGAATGAAATACCATGTCGATTCACTTACTTCATGTGAAGGATTTCTATAAAAACCAAGTGTTTCCATCTATATCTGCGTGAAGTATGTAAACTAGCACCTTTTTTTAAAGAAAGACTTGAAATTAAATGAGTTTTTTTCCTGAAAAATCACTCCATTGATTTACTATGGGAATATGACCTGATATGGAATATTTATTTTATTTTCGAAGATATCGTTAAACACGAAGTGTTTGCCAGTTTACCTACGTGAATAAAGTAAATGTACAAGATTTTGTAAAGATCGAACGGAAATTAAGTGACTTTTTTCGAGCACAATTCACCCCTATGCTTTCCTATGGGAATCCTCCCTATGGTTTACTATGGGAATGAAATACCATGTCGATTCACTTACTTCATGTGAAGGATTTCTATAAAAACCAAGTGTTTCAATCTATATCTGCGTGAATTATGTAAACTAGCACCTTTTTTTAAAGAAAGACCAGAAATTAAATGAGTTTTTTCCAGAAAAATCACTCCTTTGATTTACTATGGGAATATGACCTCATATGGAATATTTATTTTATTTTCGAAGATATCGTTAAAAACGAAGTGTTTGCCAGTTTACCTATGTGAATAAAGTAAATGTACAAGATTTTGTAAAGAACGAACGGAAATTAAGTGACTTCTTTCGAGCACAATTCATCCCTATGCTTTCCTATGGGAATCCTCCCTATACTTTACTATGGGAATGAAATAACATGTCGATTCACTTACTTCATGTGAAGGATTTCTATAAAAACGAAGTGTTTCCATCTATATCTGCGTAAATTAAGTAAACTAGTCCCTTTTCTTAAAGAAAGACCTGAAATTAAATGAGTTTTTTCCAGAAAAATCACTCCATTGCTTTACTATGGGAATATGACCTCATATGGAATATTTATTTTATTTTCGAAGATATCGTTAAAAACGAAGTGTTTGCCAGTTTAACTACGTGAATAAAGTAAATGTACAAGATTTTGTAAAGAACGAACGGAAATTAAGTGGCTTTTTTCGAGAACAATTCACCCCTATGCTTTCCTATGGGAATCCTCCCTATGGTTTACTATGGGAATGAATTACCATGTTGATTCACTTACTTCATGTGAAGGATTTCTATAAAAACCAAGTGTTTCCATCTATATCTGCGTGAATTATGTAAACTAGCACCTTTTTTTAAGAAAGACCAGAAATTAAATGAGTTTTTTCCAGAAAAATCACTCCATTGATTTACTATGGGAATATGACCTCATATGGAATATTTATTTTATTTTCAAGGATATCGTTAAAAACGAAGTGTTTGCCAGTTTACCTACGTGAATAAAGTAAATGTAGAAGATGTTGTAAAGAACGAACGGAAATTAAGTGACTTTTTTCGAGCACAATTCACCCCTATGCTTTCCTATGGGAATATGACCTCATATGGAATATTTTTTTTATTTTCGAGGATTTCGTTAAAAACGAAATGTTTTCTATTAAATCTTGGTTAGTTACGTTAATTGGCTGATTTTTGTCGAGAAATAATGGAAATTAATTGAGTTATTGAAGAAAGAATTATCTTCAATGCTTGTCTATGGAACACGAAACGACACCAGAAAAAGTGTAGCATTTTCTACAGTTTCGAACGAAAATCTTTGATTTTGCCATTTTTCACTCTAATCTCATCTCAACTAGTACTCAAGGATTTCGATCATAAAAGTGATTAAACATGTAATATAGCATATTTATACGTATATTAACATATTCTCATCAAATTTTCTGCAGAAATTAATTTTAATAAGAAACTGATTTTCATTGTCTCCTATGGGAATCCTCCCTATACTTTACTATGGGAATGAAATACCACTTCGATTCACTTACTTCATGTGAAGGATTTCTATAAAAACGAAGTGTTTCCATCTATATCTGCGTTAATTAAGTAAACTAGCCCCTTTTTTTAAAGAAAGACCTGAAATTAAATGAATTTTTTCCAGAAAAATCACTCCATTGCTTTACTATGGGAATATGACCTCACATGGAATATTTATTTTATTTTCGAAGATATCGTTAAAACGAAGTGTTTGCCAGTTTAACTACGTGAATAAAGTAAATGTACAAGATTTTGTAAAGATCGAACGGAAATTAAGTGACTTTTTTCGAGCACAATTCACCCCTATGCTTTCCTATGGGAATCCTCCCTATGGTTTACTATGGGAATGAAATACCATGTCGATTCACTTACTTCATGTGAAGGATTTCTATAAAAACCAAGTGTTTCCATCTATATCTGCGTGAATTATGTAAACTAGCACCTTTTTTTAAAGAAAGATCTGAAATTAAATGAGTTTTTTCCAGAAAAATCACTCCATTGATTTACTATGGGAATATGACCTCATATGGAATATTTATTTTATTTTCGAAGATATCGTTAAACTCGAAGTGTTTGCCAGTTCACCTACGTGAATAAAGTAAATGTACAAGATTTTGTAAAGAACGAACGGAAATTAAGTGACTTTTTTCGTGCACAATTCACCCCTATGCTTTCCTATGGGAATCCTCCCTATACTTTACTATGGGAATGAAATAACATGTCGATTCACTTACTTCATGTGAAGGATTTCTATAAACACGAAGTGTTTCCATCTATATCTGCGTAAATTAAGTAAACTAGCCCCTTTTTTTAAAGAAAGACCTGAAATTAAATGAGTTTTTTCCAAAAAATCACTCCATTGCTTTACTATGGGAATATGACCTCATATGGAATATTTATTTTATTTTCGAAGATATCGTTAAAAACGAAGTGTTTGCCAGTTTACCTACGTGAATAAAGTAAATGTACAAGATTTTGTAAAGAACGAACGGAAATTAAGTGACTTTTTTCGAGCACAATTCACCCCTAATCTTTCCTATGGGAATCCTCCCTATACTTTACTATGGGAATGAAATAACATGTCGATTCACTTACTTCATGTGAAGGATTTCTATAAAAACGAAGTGTTTCCATCTATATCTGCGTAAATTAAGTAAACTAGCCCCTTTTTTTAAAGAAAGACCTGAAATTAAAAGAATTTTTTCCAGAAAAATCACTCCATTGCTTTACTATGAGAATGTGACCTCATATGGAATATTTATTTTATTTTCGAAGATATTGTTAAAAACGAAGTGTTTGCCAGTTTACCTACGTGAATAAAGTAAATGTACAAGAATTTGTAAAGAACGAACGGAAATTAAGTGACTTTTTTCGAGAACAATTCACCCCTATGCTTTCCTATGGGAATCCTCCCTACGGTTTACTATGGGAATGAATTACCATGTTGATTCACTTACTTCATGTGAAGTATTTCAATAAAAACCAAGTGTTTCCATCTATATCTGCGTGAATTATGTAAACTAGCACCTTTTTTTAAACAAAGACCTGAAATTAAATGAGTTTTTTCCAGAAAAATCACTCCATTGATTTACTATGGGAATATGACCTCATATGGAATATTTATTTTATTTTCAAGGATAACGTTAAAAACGAAGTGTTTGCCAGTTTACCTACGTGAATAAAGTAAATGTACAAGATTTTGTAAAGAACGAACGGAAATTAAGTGACTTTTTTCGAGCACAATTCACCCCTATGCTTTCCTATGGGAATATGACCTCATTTGGAATATTTTTTTTATTTTCGAGGATTTCGTTAAAAACGAAGTGTTTTCTATTAAATCTTGGTTAGTTACGTTAATTGGCTGATTTTTGTCGAGAAATAATGAAAATAAATTGAGTTATTGAAGAAAGAATTATCTTCAATGCTTGTCTATGGAACACGAAACGACACCAGAAAAAGTGCAGCATTTTCTACAGTTTCGAACGAAAATCTTTGATTTTGCCATTTTTCACTCTAATCTCATCTCAACTAGTACTCAAGGATTTCGATCATAAAAGTGATTAAACATGTAATATAGCATATTTATACGTATATTAACATATTCCCATCAAATTTTCTGCAGAAATTAATTTTAATAAGAAACTGATTTTCATTGTCTCCTATGGTAATCCTCCTTATACTTTGCTATGGGAATGAAATACCACTTCGATTCACTTACTTCATGTGAAGGATTTCTATAAAAACGAAGTGTTTCCATCTATATCTGCGTTAATTAAGTAAACAACCCCCTTTTTTTAAAGAAAGACCTGAAATTAAATGAATTTTTTCCAGAAAAATCACTCCATTGCTTTACTATGGGAATATGACCTCATATGGAATATTTATTTTATTTTCGAAGATATCGTTAAAAACGAAGTGTTTGCCAGTTTACCTACGTGAATAAAGTAAATGTACAAGATTTTGTGAAGAACGAACGGAAATTAAGTGACTTTTTTCGAGAACAATTCACCCCTATGCTTTCCTATGGGAATCCTCCCTATGGTTTACTATGGGAATGAATTACCATGTTGATTCACTTACTTCATGTGAAGGATTTCTATAAAAACCAAGTGTTTCCATCTATATCTTCGTGAATTATGTAAACTAGCACCTTTTTTTAAGAAAGACCAGAAATTAAATGAGTTTTTTCCAGAAAAATCACTCCATTGATTTACTATGGGAATATGACCTCATATGGAATATTTATTTTATTTTCAGGGATATCATTAAAAACGAAGTGTTTGCATGTTTACCTACGTGAATAAAATAAATGTACAAGATTTTGTAAAGAACGAACGGAAATTAAGTGACTTTTTTCGAGCACAATTCACCCCTATGCTTTCCTATGGGAATCCTCCCTATGGTTTACTATGGGAATGAAATACCATGTCGATTCACTTACTTCATGTGAAGGATTTCTATAAAAACCAAGTGTTTCCATCTATATCTGCGTGAAGTATGTAAACTAGCACCTTTTTTTAAAGAGAGACCTGAAATTAAATGAGTTTTTTTCCTGAAAAATCACTCCATTGATTTACTATGGGAATATGACCTGATATGGAATATTTATTTTATTTTCGAAGATATCGTTAAACACGAAGTGTTTCCCAGTTTACCTACGTGAATAAAGTAAATGTACAAGATTTTGTAAAGATCGAACGGAAATTAAGTGACTTTTTTCGAGCACAATTCACCCCTATGCTTTCCTATGGGAATCCTCCCTATGGTTTACTATGGGAATGAAATACCATGTCGATTCACTTACTTCATGTGAAGGATTTCTATAAAAACCAAGTGTTTCAATCTATATCTGCGTGAATTATGTAAACTAGCACCTTTTTTTAAAGAAAGACCAGAAATTAAATGAGTTTTTTCCAGAAAAATCACTCCTTTGATTTACTATGGGAATATGACCTCATATGGAATATTTATTTTATTTTCGAAGATATCGTTAAAAACGAAGTGTTTGCCAGTTTACCTATGTGAATAAAGTAAATGTACAAGATTTTGTAAAGAACGAACGGAAATTAAGTGACTTCTTTCGAGCACAATTCATCCCTATGCTTTCCTATGGGAATCCTCCCTATACTTTACTATGGGAATGAAATAACATGTCGATTCACTTACTTCATGTGAAGGATTTCTATAAAAACGAAGTGTTTCCATCTATATCTGCGTAAATTAAGTAAACTAGTCCCTTTTCTTAAAGAAAGACCTGAAATTAAATGAGTTTTTTCCAGAAAAATCACTCCATTGCTTTACTATGGGAATATGACCTCATATGGAATATTTATTTTATTTTCGAAGATATCGTTAAAAACGAAGTGTTTGCCAGTTTAACTACGTGAATAAAGTAAATGTACAAGATTTTGTAAAGAACGAACGGAAATTAAGTGACTTTTTTCGAGAACAATTCACCCCTATGCTTTCCTATGGGAATCCTCCCTATGGTTTACTATGGGAATGAATTACCATGTTGATTCACTTACTTCATGTGAAGGATTTCTATAAAAAACCAAGTGTTTCCATCTATATCTGCGTGAATTATGTAAACTAGCACCTTTTTTTAAGAAAGACCAGAAATTAAATGAGTTTTTTCCAGAAAAATCACTCCATTGATTTACTATGGGAATATGACCTCATATGGAATATTTATTTTATTTTCAAGGATATCGTTAAAAACGAAGTGTTTGCCAGTTTACCTACGTGAATAAAGTAAATGTAGAAGATTTTGTAAAGAACGAACGGAAATTAAGTGACTTTTTTCGAGCACAATTCACCCCTATGCTTTCCTATGGGAATATGACCTCATATGGAATATTTTTTTTATTTTCGAGGATTTCGTTAAAAACGAAATGTTTTCTATTAAATCTTGGTTAGTTACGTTAATTGGCTGATTTTTGTCGAGAAATAATGGAAATTAATTGAGTTATTGAAGAAAGAATTATCTTCAATGCTTGTCTATGGAACACGAAACGACACCAGAAAAAGTGTAGCATTTTCTACAGTTTCGAACGAAAATCTTTGATTTTGCCATTTTTCACTCTAATCTCATCTCAACTAGTACTCAAGGATTTCGATCATAAAAGTGATTAAACATGTAATATAGCATATTTATACGTATATTAACATATTCTCATCAAATTTTCTGCAGAAATTAATTTTAATAAGAAACTGATTTTCATTGTCTCCTATGGGAATCCTCCCTATACTTTACTATGGGAATGAAATACCACTTCGATTCACTTACTTCATGTGAAGGATTTCTATAAAAACGAAGTGTTTCCATCTATATCTGCGTTAATTAAGTAAACTAGCCCCTTTTTTTAAAGAAAGACCTGAAATTAAATGAATTTTTTCCAGAAAAATCACTCCATTGCTTTACTATGGGAATATGACCTCATATGGAATATTTATTTTATTTTCGAAGATATCGTTAAAAACGAAGTGTTTGCCAGTTTACCTACGTGAATAAAGTAAATGTACAAGATTTTGTAAAGAACGAACGGAAATTAAGTGACTTTTTTCGAGCACAATTCACCCCTAATCTTTCCTATGGGAATCCTCCCTATACTTTACTATGGGAATGAAATAACATGTCGATTCACTTACTTCATGTGAAGGATTTCTATAAAAACGAAGTGTTTCCATCTATATCTGCGTAAATTAAGTAAACTAGCCCCTTTTTTTAAAGAAAGACCTGAAATTAAAAGAATTTTTTCCAGAAAAATCACTCCATTGCTTTACTATGAGAATGTGACCTCATATGGAATATTTATTTTATTTTCGAAGATATTGTTAAAAACGAAGTGTTTGCCAGTTTACCTACGTGAATAAAGTAAATGTACAAGAATTTGTAAAGAACGAACGGAAATTAAGTGACTTTTTTCGAGAACAATTCACCCCTATGCTTTCCTATGGGAATCCTCCCTACGGTTTACTATGGGAATGAATTACCATGTTGATTCACTTACTTCATGTGAAGTATTTCAATAAAAACCAAGTGTTTCCATCTATATCTGCGTGAATTATGTAAACTAGCACCTTTTTTTAAACAAAGACCTGAAATTAAATGAGTTTTTTCCAGAAAAATCACTCCATTGATTTACTATGGGAATATGACCTCATATGGAATATTTATTTTATTTTCAAGGATAACGTTAAAAACGAAGTGTTTGCCAGTTTACCTACGTGAATAAAGTAAATGTACAAGATTTTGTAAAGAACGAACGGAAATTAAGTGACTTTTTTCGAGCACAATTCACCCCTATGCTTTCCTATGGGAATATGACCTCATTTGGAATATTTTTTTTATTTTCGAGGATTTCGTTAAAAACGAAGTGTTTTCTATTAAATCTTGGTTAGTTACGTTAATTGGCTGATTTTTGTCGAGAAATAATGAAAATAAATTGAGTTATTGAAGAAAGAATTATCTTCAATGCTTGTCTATGGAACACGAAACGACACCAGAAAAAGTGCAGCATTTTCTACAGTTTCGAACGAAAATCTTTGATTTTGCCATTTTTCACTCTAATCTCATCTCAACTAGTACTCAAGGATTTCGATCATAAAAGTGATTAAACATGTAATATAGCATATTTATACGTATATTAACATATTCCCATCAAATTTTCTGCAGAAATTAATTTTAATAAGAAACTGATTTTCATTGTCTCCTATGGTAATCCTCCTTATACTTTGCTATGGGAATGAAATACCACTTCGATTCACTTACTTCATGTGAAGGATTTCTATAAAAACGAAGTGTTTCCATCTATATCTGCGTTAATTAAGTAAACAACCCCCTTTTTTTAAAGAAAGACCTGAAATTAAATGAATTTTTTCCAGAAAAATCACTCCATTGCTTTACTATGGGAATATGACCTCATATGGAATATTTATTTTATTTTCGAAGATATCGTTAAAAACGAAGTGTTTGCCAGTTTACCTACGTGAATAAAGTAAATGTACAAGATTTTGTGAAGAACGAACGGAAATTAAGTGACTTTTTTCGAGAACAATTCACCCCTATGCTTTCCTATGGGAATCCTCCCTATGGTTTACTATGGGAATGAATTACCATGTTGATTCACTTACTTCATGTGAAGGATTTCTATAAAAACCAAGTGTTTCCATCTATATCTTCGTGAATTATGTAAACTAGCACCTTTTTTTAAGAAAGACCAGAAATTAAATGAGTTTTTTCCAGAAAAATCACTCCATTGATTTACTATGGGAATATGACCTCATATGGAATATTTATTTTATTTTCAGGGATATCATTAAAAACGAAGTGTTTGCATGTTTACCTACGTGAATAAAATAAATGTACAAGATTTTGTAAAGAACGAACGGAAATTAAGTGACTTTTTTCGAGCACAATTCACCCCTATGCTTTCCTATGGGAATCCTCCCTATGGTTTACTATGGGAATGAAATACCATGTCGATTCACTTACTTCATGTGAAGGATTTCTATAAAAACCAAGTGTTTCCATCTATATCTGCGTGAAGTATGTAAACTAGCACCTTTTTTTAAAGAGAGACCTGAAATTAAATGAGTTTTTTTCCTGAAAAATCACTCCATTGATTTACTATGGGAATATGACCTGATATGGAATATTTATTTTATTTTCGAAGATATCGTTAAACACGAAGTGTTTGCCAGTTTACCTACGTGAATAAAGTAAATGTACAAGATTTTGTAAAGATCGAACGGAAATTAAGTGACTTTTTTCGAGCACAATTCACCCCTATGCTTTCCTATGGGAATCCTCCCTATGGTTTACTATGGGAATGAAATACCATGTCGATTCACTTACTTCATGTGAAGGATTTCTATAAAAACCAAGTGTTTCAATCTATATCTGCGTGAATTATGTAAACTAGCACCTTTTTTTAAAGAAAGACCAGAAATTAAATGAGTTTTTTCCAGAAAAATCACTCCTTTGATTTACTATGGGAATATGACCTCATATGGAATATTTATTTTATTTTCGAAGATATCGTTAAAAACGAAGTGTTTGCCAGTTTACCTATGTGAATAAAGTAAATGTACAAGATTTTGTAAAGAACGAACGGAAATTAAGTGACTTCTTTCGAGCACAATTCATCCCTATGCTTTCCTATGGGAATCCTCCCTATACTTTACTATGGGAATGAAATAACATGTCGATTCACTTACTTCATGTGAAGGATTTCTATAAAAACGAAGTGTTTCCATCTATATCTGCGTAAATTAAGTAAACTAGTCCCTTTTCTTAAAGAAAGACCTGAAATTAAATGAGTTTTTTCCAGAAAAATCACTCCATTGCTTTACTATGGGAATATGACCTCATATGGAATATTTATTTTATTTTCGAAGATATCGTTAAAAACGAAGTGTTTGCCAGTTTAACTACGTGAATAAAGTAAATGTACAAGATTTTGTAAAGAACGAACGGAAATTAAGTGACTTTTTTCGAGAACAATTCACCCCTATGCTTTCCTATGGGAATCCTCCCTATGGTTTACTATGGGAATGAATTACCATGTTGATTCACTTACTTCATGTGAAGGATTTCTATAAAAAACCAAGTGTTTCCATCTATATCTGCGTGAATTATGTAAACTAGCACCTTTTTTTAAGAAAGACCAGAAATTAAATGAGTTTTTTCCAGAAAAATCACTCCATTGATTTACTATGGGAATATGACCTCATATGGAATATTTATTTTATTTTCAAGGATATCGTTAAAAACGAAGTGTTTGCCAGTTTACCTACGTGAATAAAGTAAATGTAGAAGATTTTGTAAAGAACGAACGGAAATTAAGTGACTTTTTTCGAGCACAATTCACCCCTATGCTTTCCTATGGGAATATGACCTCATATGGAATATTTTTTTTATTTTCGAGGATTTCGTTAAAAACGAAATGTTTTCTATTAAATCTTGGTTAGTTACGTTAATTGGCTGATTTTTGTCGAGAAATAATGGAAATTAATTGAGTTATTGAAGAAAGAATTATCTTCAATGCTTGTCTATGGAACACGAAACGACACCAGAAAAAGTGTAGCATTTTCTACAGTTTCGAACGAAAATCTTTGATTTTGCCATTTTTCACTCTAATCTCATCTCAACTAGTACTCAAGGATTTCGATCATAAAAGTGATTAAACATGTAATATAGCATATTTATACGTATATTAACATATTCTCATCAAATTTTCTGCAGAAATTAATTTTAATAAGAAACTGATTTTCATTGTCTCCTATGGGAATCCTCCCTATACTTTACTATGGGAATGAAATACCACTTCGATTCACTTACTTCATGTGAAGGATTTCTATAAAAACGAAGTGTTTCCATCTATATCTGCGTTAATTAAGTAAACTAGCCCCTTTTTTTAAAGAAAGACCTGAAATTAAATGAATTTTTTCCAGAAAAATCACTCCATTGCTTTACTATGGGAATATGACCTCACATGGAATATTTATTTTATTTTCGAAGATATCGTTAAAAACGAAGTGTTTGCCAGTTTAACTACGTGAATAAAGTAAATGTACAAGATTTTGTAAAGATCGAACGGAAATTAAGTGACTTTTTTCGAGCACAATTCACCCCTAATCTTTCCTATGGGAATCCTCCCTATACTTTACTATGGGAATGAAATAACATGTCGATTCACTTACTTCATGTGAAGGATTTCTATAAAAACGAAGTGTTTCCATCTATATCTGCGTAAATTAAGTAAACTAGCCCCTTTTTTTAAAGAAAGACCTGAAATTAAAAGAATTTTTTCCAGAAAAATCACTCCATTGCTTTACTATGAGAATGTGACCTCATATGGAATATTTATTTTATTTTCGAAGATATTGTTAAAAACGAAGTGTTTGCCAGTTTACCTACGTGAATAAAGTAAATGTACAAGAATTTGTAAAGAACGAACGGAAATTAAGTGACTTTTTTCGAGAACAATTCACCCCTATGCTTTCCTATGGGAATCCTCCCTACGGTTTACTATGGGAATGAATTACCATGTTGATTCACTTACTTCATGTGAAGTATTTCAATAAAAACCAAGTGTTTCCATCTATATCTGCGTGAATTATGTAAACTAGCACCTTTTTTTAAACAAAGACCTGAAATTAAATGAGTTTTTTCCAGAAAAATCACTCCATTGATTTACTATGGGAATATGACCTCATATGGAATATTTATTTTATTTTCAAGGATAACGTTAAAAACGAAGTGTTTGCCAGTTTACCTACGTGAATAAAGTAAATGTACAAGATTTTGTAAAGAACGAACGGAAATTAAGTGACTTTTTTCGAGCACAATTCACCCCTATGCTTTCCTATGGGAATATGACCTCATTTGGAATATTTTTTTTATTTTCGAGGATTTCGTTAAAAACGAAGTGTTTTCTATTAAATCTTGGTTAGTTACGTTAATTGGCTGATTTTTGTCGAGAAATAATGAAAATAAATTGAGTTATTGAAGAAAGAATTATCTTCAATGCTTGTCTATGGAACACGAAACGACACCAGAAAAAGTGCAGCATTTTCTACAGTTTCGAACGAAAATCTTTGATTTTGCCATTTTTCACTCTAAACTCATCTCAACTAGTTCTCAAGGATTTCGATCATAAAAGTGATTAAACATGTAATATAGCATATTTATACGTATATTAACATATTCTCATCAAATTTTCTGCACAAATTAATTTTAATAAGAAACTGATTTTCATTGTCTCCTATGGGAATCCTCCCTGTACTTTACTATGGGAATGAAATACCACTTCGATTCACTTACTTAATGTGAAGGATTTCTATAAAAACGGAGTGTTTCCATCTATATCTGCGTTTATTAAGTAAACTAGCCCCTTTTTTTAAAGAAAGACCTGAAATTAAATGAATTTTTTCCAGAAAAATCACTCCATTGCTTTACTATGGGAATATGACCTCATATGGAATATTTATTTTATTTTCGAAGATATCGTTAAAAACGAAGTGTTTGCCAGTTTATCTACGTGAATAAAGTAAATGTACAAGATTTTGTAAAGAGCGAACGGAAATTAAGTGACTTTTTTCGAGCACAATTCAACCCTATGCTTTCCTATGGGAATCCTCCCTATGGTTTACTATGGGAATGAAATACCATGTCGATTCACTTACTTCATGTGAAGGATTTCTATAAAAACCAAGTGTTTCCATCTATATCTGCGTGAATTATGTAAACTAGCACCTTTTTTTAAAGAAAGACCTGAAATTAAATGAGTTTTTTTCCAGAAAAATCACTCCATTGATTTACTATGGGAATATGACCTGATAGGGAATATTTATTTTATTTTCGAAGATATCGTTAAAAACGAAGTGTTTTCCAGTTTACCTACGTGAATAAAGTAAATGTACAAGATTTTGTAAAGATCGAACGGAAATTAAGTGACTTTTTTCGAGCACAATTCACCCCTATGCTTTCCTATGGGAATCCTCCCTATGGTTTACTATGGGAATGAAATACCATGTCGATTCACTTACTTCATGTGAAGGATTTCTATAAAAACGAAGTGTTTCCATCTATATCTGCGTAAATTAAGTAAACTAGCCCCTTTTTTTAAAGAAAGACCTGAAATTAAATGAGTTTTTTCCAGAAAAATCACTCCATTGCTTTACTATGGGAATATGACGTCATATGGAATATTTATTTTATTTTCGAAGATATCGTTAAAAACGAAGTGTTTTCCAGTTTACCTACGTGAATAAAGTAAATGTACAAGATTTTGTAAAGATCGAACGGAAATTAAGTGACTTTTTTCGAGCACAATTCACCCCTATGCTTTCCTATGGGAATATGACCTCATATGGAATATTTTTTTTATTTTCGAGGATTTCGTTAAAAACGAAGTGTTTTCTATTAAATCATGGTGAGTTACGTTAATTGGCTGATTTTTGTCGAGAAATAATGGAAATTAATTGAGTTATTGAAGAAAGAATTATCTTCAATGCTTGTCTATGGAACACGAAACGACACCAGAAAAAGTGCAGCATTTTCTACAGTTTCGAACGAAAATCTTTGATTTTGCCATTTTTCACTCTAATCTCATCTCAACTAGTACTCAAGGATTTCGATCATAAAAGTGATTAAACATGTAATATAGCATATTTATACGTATATTAACATATTCTCATCAAATTTTCTGCAGAAATTAATTTTAATAAGAAACTGATTTTCATTGTCTCCTATGGGAATCCTCCTTATACTTTACTATGGGAATGAAATACCACTTCGATTCACTTACTTCATGTGAAGGATTTCTATAAAAACGAAGTGTTTCCATCTATATCTGCGTTAATTAAGTAAACTAGCCCCTTTTTTTAAAGAAAGACCTGAAATTAAATGAATTTTTTCCAGAAAAATCACTCCATTGCTTTACTATGGGAATATGACCTCATATGGAATATTTATTTTATTTTCGAAGATATCGTTAAAAGCGAAGTGTTTTCCAGTTTATCTACGTGAACAAAGTAAATGTACAAGATTTTATAAAGATCGAACGGAAATTAAGTGACTTTTTTCGAGCACAATTCACCCCTATGCTTTCCTATGGGAATCCTCCCTATACTTTACTATGGGAATGAAATAACATGTCGATTCACTTACTTCATGTGAAGGATTGCTATAAAAACGAAGTGTTTCCATCAATATCTGCGGAAATTAAGTAAACTAGCCCCTTTTTTTGAAGAAAGACCTGAAATTAAACGAGTTTTTTCCAGAAAAATCACTCCATTGATTTACTATGGGAATATGACCTCATATGGAATATTTATTTTATTTTCAAGGATAACGTTAAAAACGAAGTGTTTGCCAGTTTACCTACGTGAATAAAGTAAATGTACAAGATTTTGTAAAGAACGAACGGAAATTAAGTGACTTTTTTGAGAACAATTCACCCCTATGCTTTCCTATGGGAATCCTCCCTATGGTTTACTATGGGAATGAATTTCCATGTTGATTCACTTACTTCATGTGAAAGATTTCTATAAAAACCAAGTGTTTCCATCTATATCTGCGTGAATTATGTAAACTAGCACCTTTTTTTAAAGAAAGACCAGAAATTAAATGAGTTTTTCCCAGAAAAATCACTCCATTGATTTACTAATGGAATATGACCTCATATGGAATATTTATTTTATTTTCAAGGATATCGTTAAAAACGAAGTGTTTGCCAGTTTACCTACGTGAATAAAGTAAATGTACATGATTTTGTAAAGAACGATCGGAAATTAAGTGACTTTTTTCGAGCACAATTCACCCCTATGCTTTCCTATGGGAATATGACCTCATATGGAATATTTTTTTTATTTTCGAGGATTTCGTTAAAAACGAAGTGTTTTCTATTAAATCTTGGTTAGTTACGTTAATTGGCTGATTTTTGTCGAGAACTAATGGAAATTAATTGAGTTATTGAAGAAAGAATTATCTTCAATGCTTGTCTATGGAACACGAAACGACACCAGAAAAAGTGCAGCATTTTCTAAAGTTTCGAACGAAAATCTTTGATTTTGCCATTTTTCACTCTAATCTCATCTCAACTAGTACTCAAGGATTTCGATCATAAAAGTGATTAAACATGTAATATAGCATATTTATACGTATATTAACATATTCCCATCAAATTTTCTGCAGAAATTAATTTTAATAAGAAACTGATTTTCATTGTCTCCTATGGTAATCCTCCTTATACTTTGCTATGGGAATGAAATACCACTTCGATTCACTTACTTCATGTGAAGGATTTCTATAAAAACGAAGTGTTTCCATCTATATCTGCGTTAATTAAGTAAACAACCCCCTTTTTTTAAAGAAAGACCTGAAATTAAATGAATTTTTTCCAGAAAAATCACTCCATTGCTTTACTATGGGAATATGACCTCATATGGAATATTTATTTTATTTTCGAAGATATCGTTAAAAACGAAGTGTTTGCCAGTTTACCTACGTGAATAAAGTAAATGTACAAGATTTTGTGAAGAACGAACGGAAATTAAGTGACTTTTTTCGAGAACAATTCACCCCTATGCTTTCCTATGGGAATCCTCCCTATGGTTTACTATGGGAATGAATTACCATGTTGATTCACTTACTTCATGTGAAGGATTTCTATAAAAACCAAGTGTTTCCATCTATATCTTCGTGAATTATGTAAACTAGCACCTTTTTTTAAGAAAGACCAGAAATTAAATGAGTTTTTCCAGAAAAATCACTCCATTGATTTACTATGGGAATATGACCTCATATGGAATATTTATTTTATTTTCAGGGATATCGTTAAAAACGAAGTGTTTGCATGTTTACCTACGTGAATAAAATAAATGTACAAGATTTTGTAAAGAACGAACGGAAATTAAGTGACTTTTTTCGAGCACAATTCACCCCTATGCTTTCCTATGGGAATCCTCCCTATGGTTTACTATGGGAATGAAATACCATGTCGATTCACTTACTTCATGTGAAGGATTTCTATAAAAACCAAGTGTTTCCATCTATATCTGCGTGAAGTATGTAAACTAGCACCTTTTTTTAAAGAAAGACCTGAAATTAAATGAGTTTTTTTCCTGAAAAATCACTCCATTGATTTACTATGGGAATATGACCTGATATGGAATATTTATTTTATTTTCGAAGATATCGTTAAACACGAAGTGTTTGCCAGTTTACCTACGTGAATAAAGTAAATGTACAAGATTTTGTAAAGATCGAACGGAAATTAAGTGACTTTTTTCGAGCACAATTCACCCCTATGCTTTCCTATGGGAATCCTCCCTATGGTTTACTATGGGAATGAAATACCATGTCGATTCACTTACTTCATGTGAAGGATTTCTATAAAAACCAAGTGTTTCAATCTATATCTGCGTGAATTATGTAAACTAGCACCTTTTTTTAAAGAAAGACCAGAAATTAAATGAGTTTTTTCCAGAAAAATCACTCCTTTGATTTACTATGGGAATATGACCTCATATGGAATATTTATTTTATTTTCGAAGATATCGTTAAAAACGAAGTGTTTGCCAGTTTACCTATGTGAATAAAGTAAATGTACAAGATTTTGTAAAGAACGAACGGAAATTAAGTGACTTCTTTCGAGCACAATTCATCCCTATGCTTTCCTATGGGAATCCTCCCTATACTTTACTATGGGAATGAAATAACATGTCGATTCACTTACTTCATGTGAAGGATTTCTATAAAAACGAAGTGTTTCCATCTATATCTGCGTAAATTAAGTAAACTAGTCCCTTTTCTTAAAGAAAGACCTGAAATTAAATGAGTTTTTTCCAGAAAAATCACTCCATTGCTTTACTATGGGAATATGACCTCATATGGAATATTTATTTTATTTTCGAAGATATCGTTAAAAACGAAGTGTTTGCCAGTTTAACTACGTGAATAAAGTAAATGTACAAGATTTTGTAAAGAACGAACGGAAATTAAGTGACTTTTTTCGAGAACAATTCACCCCTATGCTTTCCTATGGGAATCCTCCCTATGGTTTACTATGGGAATGAATTACCATGTTGATTCACTTACTTCATGTGAAGGATTTCTATAAAAACCAAGTGTTTCCATCTATATCTGCGTGAATTATGTAAACTAGCACCTTTTTTTAAGAAAGACCAGAAATTAAATGAGTTTTTTCCAGAAAAATCACTCCATTGATTTACTATGGGAATATGACCTCATATGGAATATTTATTTTATTTTCAAGGATATCGTTAAAAACGAAGTGTTTGCCAGTTTACCTACGTGAATAAAGTAAATGTAGAAGATTTTGTAAAGAACGAACGGAAATTAAGTGACTTTTTTCGAGCACAATTCACCCCTATGCTTTCCTATGGGAATATGACCTCATATGGAATATTTTTTTTATTTTCGAGGATTTCGTTAAAAACGAAATGTTTTCTATTAAATCTTGGTTAGTTACGTTAATTGGCTGATTTTTGTCGAGAAATAATGGAAATTAATTGAGTTATTGAAGAAAGAATTATCTTCAATGCTTGTCTATGGAACACGAAACGACACCAGAAAAAGTGTAGCATTTTCTACAGTTTCGAACGAAAATCTTTGATTTTGCCATTTTTCACTCTAATCTCATCTCAACTAGTACTCAAGGATTTCGATCATAAAAGTGATTAAACATGTAATATAGCATATTTATACGTATATTAACATATTCTCATCAAATTTTCTGCAGAAATTAATTTTAATAAGAAACTGATTTTCATTGTCTCCTATGGGAATCCTCCCTATACTTTACTATGGGAATGAAATACCACTTCGATTCACTTACTTCATGTGAAGGATTTCTATAAACACGAAGTGTTTCCATCTATATCTGCGTTAATTAAGTAAACTAGCCCCTTTTTTTAAAGAAAGACCTGAAATTAAATGAATTTTTTCCAGAAAAATCACTCCATTGCTTTACTATGGGAATATGACCTCACATGGAATATTTATTTTATTTTCGAAGATATCGTTAAAAACGAAGTGTTTGCCAGTTTAACTACGTGAATAAAGTAAATGTACAAGATTTTGTAAAGATCGAACGGAAATTAAGTGACTTTTTTCGAGCACAATTCACCCCTATGCTTTCCTATGGGAATCCTCCCTATGGTTTACTATGGGAATGAAATACCATGTCGATTCACTTACTTCATGTGAAGGATTTCTATAAAAACCAAGTGTTTCCATCTATATCTGCGTGAATTATGTAAACTAGCACCTTTTTTTAAAGAAAGATCTGAAATTAAATGAGTTTTTTCCAGAAAAATCACTCCATTGATTTACTATGGGAATATGACCTCATATGGAATATTTATTTTATTTTCGAAGATATCGTTAAACTCGAAGTGTTTGCCAGTTCACCTACGTGAATAAAGTAAATGTACAAGATTTTGTAAAGAACGAACGGAAATTAAGTGACTTTTTTCGTGCACAATTCACCCCTATGCTTTCCTATGGGAATCCTCCCTATACTTTACTATGGGAATGAAATAACATGTCGATTCACTTACTTCATGTGAAGGATTTCTATAAACACGAAGTGTTTCCATCTATATCTGCGTAAATTAAGTAAACTAGCCCCTTTTTTTAAAGAAAGACCTGAAATTAAATGAGTTTTTTCCAAAAAATCACTCCATTGCTTTACTATGGGAATATGACCTCATATGGAATATTTATTTTATTTTCGAAGATATCGTTAAAAACGAAGTGTTTGCCAGTTTACCTACGTGAATAAAGTAAATGTACAAGATTTTGTAAAGAACGAACGGAAATTAAGTGACTTTTTTCGAGCACAATTCACCCCTAATCTTTCCTATGGGAATCCTCCCTATACTTTACTATGGGAATGAAATAACATGTCGATTCACTTACTTCATGTGAAGGATTTCTATAAAAACGAAGTGTTTCCATCTATATCTGCGTAAATTAAGTAAACTAGCCCCTTTTTTTAAAGAAAGACCTGAAATTAAAAGAATTTTTTCCAGAAAAATCACTCCATTGCTTTACTATGAGAATGTGACCTCATATGGAATATTTATTTTATTTTCGAAGATATTGTTAAAAACGAAGTGTTTGCCAGTTTACCTACGTGAATAAAGTAAATGTACAAGAATTTGTAAAGAACGAACGGAAATTAAGTGACTTTTTTCGAGAACAATTCACCCCTATGCTTTCCTATGGGAATCCTCCCTACGGTTTACTATGGGAATGAATTACCATGTTGATTCACTTACTTCATGTGAAGTATTTCAATAAAAACCAAGTGTTTCCATCTATATCTGCGTGAATTATGTAAACTAGCACCTTTTTTTAAACAAAGACCTGAAATTAAATGAGTTTTTTCCAGAAAAATCACTCCATTGATTTACTATGGGAATATGACCTCATATGGAATATTTATTTTATTTTTCAAGGATAACGTTAAAAACGAAGTGTTTGCCAGTTTACCTACGTGAATAAAGTAAATGTACAAGATTTTGTAAAGAACGAACGGAAATTAAGTGACTTTTTTCGAGCACAATTCACCCCTATGCTTTCCTATGGGAATATGACCTCATTTGGAATATTTTTTTTATTTTCGAGGATTTCGTTAAAAACGAAGTGTTTTCTATTAAATCTTGGTTAGTTACGTTAATTGGCTGATTTTTGTCGAGAAATAATGAAAATAAATTGAGTTATTGAAGAAAGAATTATCTTCAATGCTTGTCTATGGAACACGAAACGACACCAGAAAAAGTGCAGCATTTTCTACAGTTTCGAACGAAAATCTTTGATTTTGCCATTTTTCACTCTAAACTCATCTCAACTAGTTCTCAAGGATTTCGATCATAAAAGTGATTAAACATGTAATATAGCATATTTATACGTATATTAACATATTCTCATCAAATTTTCTGCACAAATTAATTTTAATAAGAAACTGATTTTCATTGTCTCCTATGGGAATCCTCCCTGTACTTTACTATGGGAATGAAATACCACTTCGATTCACTTACTTAATGTGAAGGATTTCTATAAAAACGGAGTGTTTCCATCTATATCTGCGTTTATTAAGTAAACTAGCCCCTTTTTTAAAGAAAGACCTGAAATTAAATGAATTTTTTCCAGAAAAATCACTCCATTGCTTTACTATGGGAATATGACCTCATATGGAATATTTATTTTATTTTCGAAGATATCGTTAAAAACGAAGTGTTTGCCAGTTTATCTACGTGAATAAAGTAAATGTACAAGATTTTGTAAAGAGCGAACGGAAATTAAGTGACTTTTTTCGAGCACAATTCAACCCTATGCTTTCCTATGGGAATCCTCCCTATGGTTTACTATGGGAATGAAATACCATGTCGATTCACTTACTTCATGTGAAGGATTTCTATAAAAACCAAGTGTTTCCATCTATATCTGCGTGAATTATGTAAACTAGCACCTTTTTTTAAAGAAAGACCTGAAATTAAATGAGTTTTTTTCCAGAAAAATCACTCCATTGATTTACTATGGGAATATGACCTGATATGGAATATTTATTTTATTTTCGAAGATATCGTTAAAAACGAAGTGTTTTCCAGTTTACCTACGTGAATAAAGTAAATGTACAAGATTTTGTAAAGATCGAACGGAAATTAAGTGACTTTTTTCGAGCACAATTCACCCCTATGCTTTCCTATGGGAATCCTCCCTATGGTTTACTATGGGAATGAAATACCATGTCGATTCACTTACTTCATGTGAAGGATTTCTATAAAAACGAAGTGTTTCCATCTATATCTGCGTAAATTAAGTAAACTAGCCCCTTTTTTTAAAGAAAGACCTGAAATTAAATGAGTTTTTTCCAGAAAAATCACTCCATTGCTTTACTATGGGAATATGACCTCATATGGAATATTTATTTTATTTTCGAAGATATCGTTAAAAACGAAGTGTTTTCCAGTTTACCTACGTGAATAAAGTAAATGTACAAGATTTTGTAAAGATCGAACGGAAATTAAGTGACTTTTTTCGAGCACAATTCACCCCTATGCTTTCCTATGGGAATATGACCTCATATGGAATATTTTTTTTATTTTCGAGGATTTCGTTAAAAACGAAGTGTTTTCTATTAAATCATGGTGAGTTACGTTAATTGGCTGATTTTTGTCGAGAAATAATGGAAATTAATTGAGTTATTGAAGAAAGAATTATCTTCAATGCTTGTCTATGGAACACGAAACGACACCAGAAAAAGTGCAGCATTTTCTACAGTTTCGAACGAAAATCTTTGATTTTGCCATTTTTCACTCTAATCTCATCTCAACTAGTACTCAAGGATTTCGATCATAAAAGTGATTAAACATGTAATATAGCATATTTATACGTATATTAACATATTCTCATCAAATTTTCTGCAGAAATTAATTTTAATAAGAAACTGATTTTCATTGTCTCCTATGGGAATCCTCCTTATACTTTACTATGGGAATGAAATACCACTTCGATTCACTTACTTCATGTGAAGGATTTCTATAAAAACGAAGTGTTTCCATCTATATCTGCGTTAATTAAGTAAACTAGCCCCTTTTTTTAAAGAAAGACCTGAAATTAAATGAATTTTTTCCAGAAAAATCAGTCCATTGCTTTACTATGGGAATATGACCTCATATGGAATATTTATTTTATTTTCGAAGATATCGTTAAAAGCGAAGTGTTTGCCAGTTTATCTACGTGAACAAAGTAAATGTACAAGATTTTATAAAGATCGAACGGAAATTAAGTGACTTTTTTCGAGCACAATTCACCCCTATGCTTTCCTATGGGAATCCTCCCTATACTTTACTATGGGAATGAAATAACATGTCGATTCACTTACTTCATGTGAAGGATTGCTATAAAAACGAAGTGTTTCCATCAATATCTGCGGAAATTAAGTAAACTAGCCCCTTTTTTTGAAGAAAGACCTGAAATTAAACGAGTTTTTTCCAGAAAAATCACTCCATTGATTTACTATGGGAATATGACCTCATATGGAATATTTATTTTATTTTCAAGGATAACGTTAAAAACGAAGTGTTTGCCAGTTTACCTACGTGAATAAAGTAAATGTACAAGATTTTGTAAAGAACGAACGGAAATTAAGTGACTTTTTTGAGAACAATTCACCCCTATGCTTTCCTATGGGAATCCTCCCTATGGTTTACTATGGGAATGAATTTCCATGTTGATTCACTTACTTCATGTGAAAGATTTCTATAAAAACCAAGTGTTTCCATCTATATCTGCGTGAATTATGTAAACTAGCACCTTTTTTTAAAGAAAGACCAGAAATTAAATGAGTTTTTCCCAGAAAAATCACTCCATTGATTTACTAATGGAATATGACCTCATATGGAATATTTATTTTATTTTCAAGGATATCGTTAAAAACGAAGTGTTTGCCAGTTTACCTACGTGAATAAAGTAAATGTACATGATTTTGTAAAGAACGATCGGAAATTAAGTGACTTTTTTCGAGCACAATTCACCCCTATGCTTTCCTATGGGAATATGACCTCATATGGAATATTTTTTTTATTTTCGAGGATTTCGTTAAAAACGAAGTGTTTTCTATTAAATCTTGGTTAGTTACGTTAATTGGCTGATTTTTGTCGAGAACTAATGGAAATTAATTGAGTTATTGAAGAAAGAATTATCTTCAATGCTTGTCTATGGAACACGAAACGACACCAGAAAAAGTGCAGCATTTTCTAAAGTTTCGAACGAAAATCTTTGATTTTGCCATTTTTCACTCTAATCTCATCTCAACTAGTACTCAAGGATTTCGATCATAAAAGTGATTAAACATGTAATATAGCATATTTATACGTATATTAACATATTCCCATCAAATTTTCTGCAGAAATTAATTTTAATAAGAAACTGATTTTCATTGTCTCCTATGGTAATCCTCCTTATACTTTGCTATGGGAATGAAATACCACTTCGATTCACTTACTTCATGTGAAGGATTTCTATAAAAACGAAGTGTTTCCATCTATATCTGCGTTAATTAAGTAAACAACCCCCTTTTTTTAAAGAAAGACCTGAAATTAAATGAATTTTTTCCAGAAAAATCACTCCATTGCTTTACTATGGGAATATGACCTCATATGGAATATTTATTTTATTTTCGAAGATATCGTTAAAAACGAAGTGTTTGCCAGTTTACCTACGTGAATAAAGTAAATGTACAAGATTTTGTGAAGAACGAACGGAAATTAAGTGACTTTTTTCGAGAACAATTCACCCCTATGCTTTCCTATGGGAATCCTCCCTATGGTTTACTATGGGAATGAATTACCATGTTGATTCACTTACTTCATGTGAAGGATTTCTATAAAAACCAAGTGTTTCCATCAATATCTGCGTGAATTATGTAAACTAGCACCTTTTTTTAAAGAAAGATCTGAAATTAAATGAGTTTTTTCCAGAAAAATCACTCCATTGATTTACTATGGGAATATGACCTCATATGGAATATTTATTTTATTTTCGAAGATATCGTTAAACTCGAAGTGTTTGCCAGTTCACCTACGTGAATAAAGTAAATGTACAAGATTTTGTAAAGAACGAACGGAAATTAAGTGACTTTTTTCGTGCACAATTCACCCCTATGCTTTCCTATGGGAATCCTCCCTATACTTTACTATGGGAATGAAATAACATGTCGATTCACTTACTTCATGTGAAGGATTTCTATAAACACGAAGTGTTTCCATCTATATCTGCGTAAATTAAGTAAACTAGCCCCTTTTTTTAAAGAAAGACCTGAAATTAAATGAGTTTTTTCCAAAAAATCACTCCATTGCTTTACTATGGGAATATGACCTCATATGGAATATTTATTTTATTTTCGAAGATATCGTTAAAAACGAAGTGTTTGCCAGTTTACCTACGTGAATAAAGTAAATGTACAAGATTTTGTAAAGAACGAACGGAAATTAAGTGACTTTTTTCGAGCACAATTCACCCCTAATCTTTCCTATGGGAATCCTCCCTATACTTTACTATGGGAATGAAATAACATGTCGATTCACTTACTTCATGTGAAGGATTTCTATAAAAACGAAGTGTTTCCATCTATATCTGCGTAAATTAAGTAAACTAGCCCCTTTTTTTAAAGAAAGACCTGAAATTAAAAGAATTTTTTCCAGAAAAATCACTCCATTGCTTTACTATGAGAATGTGACCTCATATGGAATATTTATTTTATTTTCGAAGATATTGTTAAAAACGAAGTGTTTGCCAGTTTACCTACGTGAATAAAGTAAATGTACAAGAATTTGTAAAGAACGAACGGAAATTAAGTGACTTTTTTCGAGAACAATTCACCCCTATGCTTTCCTATGGGAATCCTCCCTACGGTTTACTATGGGAATGAATTACCATGTTGATTCACTTACTTCATGTGAAGTATTTCAATAAAAACCAAGTGTTTCCATCTATATCTGCGTGAATTATGTAAACTAGCACCTTTTTTTAAACAAAGACCTGAAATTAAATGTGTTTTTTCCAGAAAAATCACTCCATTGATTTACTATGGGAATATGACCTCATATGGAATATTTATTTTATTTTCAAGGATAACGTTAAAAACGAAGTGTTTGCCAGTTTACCTACGTGAATAAAGTAAATGTACAAGATTTTGTAAAGAACGAACGGAAATTAAGTGACTTTTTTCGAGCACAATTCACCCCTATGCTTTCCTATGGGAATATGACCTCATTTGGAATATTTTTTTTATTTTCGAGGATTTCGTTAAAAACGAAGTGTTTTCTATTAAATCTTGGTTAGTTACGTTAATTGGCTGATTTTTGTCGAGAAATAATGAAAATAAATTGAGTTATTGAAGAAAGAATTATCTTCAATGCTTGTCTATGGAACACGAAACGACACCAGAAAAAGTGCAGCATTTTCTACAGTTTCGAACGAAAATCTTTGATTTTGCCATTTTTCACTCTAAACTCATCTCAACTAGTTCTCAAGGATTTCGATCATAAAAGTGATTAAACATGTAATATAGCATATTTATACGTATATTAACATATTCTCATCAAATTTTCTGCACAAATTAATTTTAATAAGAAACTGATTTTCATTGTCTCCTATGGGAATCCTCCCTGTACTTTACTATGGGAATGAAATACCACTTCGATTCACTTACTTAATGTGAAGGATTTCTATAAAAACGGAGTGTTTCCATCTATATCTGCGTTTATTAAGTAAACTAGCCCCTTTTTTTAAAGAAAGACCTGAAATTAAATGAATTTTTTCCAGAAAAATCACTCCATTGCTTTACTATGGGAATATGACCTCATATGGAATATTTATTTTATTTTCGAAGATATCGTTAAAAACGAAGTGTTTGCCAGTTTATCTACGTGAATAAAGTAAATGTACAAGATTTTGTAAAGAGCGAACGGAAATTAAGTGACTTTTTTCGAGCACAATTCAACCCTATGCTTTCCTATGGGAATCCTCCCTATGGTTTACTATGGGAATGAAATACCATGTCGATTCACTTACTTCATGTGAAGGATTTCTATAAAAACCAAGTGTTTCCATCTATATCTGCGTGAATTATGTAAACTAGCACCTTTTTTTAAAGAAAGACCTGAAATTAAATGAGTTTTTTTCCAGAAAAATCACTCCATTGATTTACTATGGGAATATGACCTGATATGGAATATTTATTTTATTTTCGAAGATATCGTTAAAAACGAAGTGTTTTCCAGTTCACCTACGTGAATAAAGTAAATGTACAAGATTTTGTAAAGATCGAACGGAAATTAAGTGACTTTTTTCGAGCACAATTCACCCCTATGCTTTCCTATGGGAATCCTCCCTATGGTTTACTATGGGAATGAAATACCATGTCGATTCACTTACTTCATGTGAAGGATTTCTATAAAAACGAAGTGTTTCCATCTATATCTGCGTAAATTAAGTAAACTAGCCCCTTTTTTTAAAGAAAGACCTGAAATTAAATGAGTTTTTTCCAGAAAAATCACTCCATTGCTTTACTATGGGAATATGACCTCATATGGAATATTTATTTTATTTTCGAAGATATCGTTAAAAACGAAGTGTTTTCCAGTTTACCTACGTGAATAAAGTAAATGTACAAGATTTTGTAAAGATCGAACGGAAATTAAGTGACTTTTTTCGAGCACAATTCACCCCTATGCTTTCCTATGGGAATATGACCTCATATGGAATATTTTTTTTATTTTCGAGGATTTCGTTAAAAACGAAGTGTTTTCTATTAAATCATGGTGAGTTACGTTAATTGGCTGATTTTTGTCGAGAAATAATGGAAATTAATTGAGTTATTGAAGAAAGAATTATCTTCAATGCTTGTCTATGGAACACGAAACGACACCAGAAAAAGTGCAGCATTTTCTACAGTTTCGAACGAAAATCTTTGATTTTGCCATTTTTCACTCTAATCTCATCTCAACTAGTACTCAAGGATTTCGATCATAAAAGTGATTAAACATGTAATATAGCATATTTATACGTATATTAACATATTCTCATCAAATTTTCTGCAGAAATTAATTTTAATAAGAAACTGATTTTCATTGTCTCCTATGGGAATCCTCCTTATACTTTACTATGGGAATGAAATACCACTTCGATTCACTTACTTCATGTGAAGGATTTCTATAAAAACGAAGTGTTTCCATCTATATCTGCGTTAATTAAGTAAACTAGCCCCTTTTTTTAAAGAAAGACCTGAAATTAAATGAATTTTTTCCAGAAAAATCAGTCCATTGCTTTACTATGGGAATATGACCTCATATGGAATATTTATTTTATTTTCGAAGATATCGTTAAAAGCGAAGTGTTTGCCAGTTTATCTACGTGAACAAAGTAAATGTACAAGATTTTATAAAGATCGAACGGAAATTAAGTGACTTTTTTCGAGCACAATTCACCCCTATGCTTTCCTATGGGAATCCTCCCTATACTTTACTATGGGAATGAAATAACATGTCGATTCACTTACTTCATGTGAAGGATTGCTATAAAAACGAAGTGTTTCCATCAATATCTGCGGAAATTAAGTAAACTAGCCCCTTTTTTTGAAGAAAGACCTGAAATTAAACGAGTTTTTTCCAGAAAAATCACTCCATTGATTTACTATGGGAATATGACCTCATATGGAATATTTATTTTATTTTCAAGGATAACGTTAAAAACGAAGTGTTTGCCAGTTTACCTACGTGAATAAAGTAAATGTACAAGATTTTGTAAAGAACGAACGGAAATTAAGTGACTTTTTTGAGAACAATTCACCCCTATGCTTTCCTATGGGAATCCTCCCTATGGTTTACTATGGGAATGAATTTCCATGTTGATTCACTTACTTCATGTGAAAGATTTCTATAAAAACCAAGTGTTTCCATCTATATCTGCGTGAATTATGTAAACTAGCACCTTTTTTTAAAGAAAGACCAGAAATTAAATGAGTTTTTCCCAGAAAAATCACTCCATTGATTTACTAATGGAATATGACCTCATATGGAATATTTATTTTATTTTCAAGGATATCGTTAAAAACGAAGTGTTTGCCAGTTTACCTACGTGAATAAAGTAAATGTACATGATTTTGTAAAGAACGATCGGAAATTAAGTGACTTTTTTCGAGCACAATTCACCCCTATGCTTTCCTATGGGAATATGACCTCATATGGAATATTTTTTTTATTTTCGAGGATTTCGTTAAAAACGAAGTGTTTTCTATTAAATCTTGGTTAGTTACGTTAATTGGCTGATTTTTGTCGAGAACTAATGGAAATTAATTGAGTTATTGAAGAAAGAATTATCTTCAATGCTTGTCTATGGAACACGAAACGACACCAGAAAAAGTGCAGCATTTTCTAAAGTTTCGAACGAAAATCTTTGATTTTGCCATTTTTCACTCTAATCTCATCTCAACTAGTACTCAAGGATTTCGATCATAAAAGTGATTAAACATGTAATATAGCATATTTATACGTATATTAACATATTCCCATCAAATTTTCTGCAGAAATTAATTTTAATAAGAAACTGATTTTCATTGTCTCCTATGGTAATCCTCCTTATACTTTGCTATGGGAATGAAATACCACTTCGATTCACTTACTTCATGTGAAGGATTTCTATAAAAACGAAGTGTTTCCATCTATATCTGCGTTAATTAAGTAAACAACCCCCTTTTTTTAAAGAAAGACCTGAAATTAAATGAATTTTTTCCAGAAAAATCACTCCATTGCTTTACTATGGGAATATGACCTCATATGGAATATTTATTTTATTTTCGAAGATATCGTTAAAAACGAAGTGTTTGCCAGTTTACCTACGTGAATAAAGTAAATGTACAAGATTTTGTGAAGAACGAACGGAAATTAAGTGACTTTTTTCGAGAACAATTCACCCCTATGCTTTCCTATGGGAATCCTCCCTATGGTTTACTATGGGAATGAATTACCATGTTGATTCACTTACTTCATGTGAAGGATTTCTATAAAAACCAAGTGTTTCCATCTATATCTTCGTGAATTATGTAAACTAGCACCTTTTTTTAAGAAAGACCAGAAATTAAATGAGTTTTTCCAGAAAAATCACTCCATTGATTTACTATGGGAATATGACCTCATATGGAATATTTATTTTATTTTCAGGGATATCGTTAAAAACGAAGTGTTTGCATGTTTACCTACGTGAATAAAATAAATGTACAAGATTTTGTAAAGAACGAACGGAAATTAAGTGACTTTTTTCGAGCACAATTCACCCCTATGCTTTCCTATGGGAATCCTCCCTATGGTTTACTATGGGAATGAAATACCATGTCGATTCACTTACTTCATGTGAAGGATTTCTATAAAAACCAAGTGTTTCCATCTATATCTGCGTGAAGTATGTAAACTAGCACCTTTTTTTAAAGAAAGACCTGAAATTAAATGAGTTTTTTTCCTGAAAAATCACTCCATTGATTTACTATGGGAATATGACCTGATATGGAATATTTATTTTATTTTCGAAGATATCGTTAAACACGAAGTGTTTGCCAGTTTACCTACGTGAATAAAGTAAATGTACAAGATTTTGTAAAGATCGAACGGAAATTAAGTGACTTTTTTCGAGCACAATTCACCCCTATGCTTTCCTATGGGAATCCTCCCTATGGTTTACTATGGGAATGAAATACCATGTCGATTCACTTACTTCATGTGAAGGATTTCTATAAAAACCAAGTGTTTCAATCTATATCTGCGTGAATTATGTAAACTAGCACCTTTTTTTAAAGAAAGACCAGAAATTAAATGAGTTTTTTCCAGAAAAATCACTCCTTTGATTTACTATGGGAATATGACCTCATATGGAATATTTATTTTATTTTCGAAGATATCGTTAAAAACGAAGTGTTTGCCAGTTTACCTATGTGAATAAAGTAAATGTACAAGATTTTGTAAAGAACGAACGGAAATTAAGTGACTTCTTTCGAGCACAATTCATCCCTATGCTTTCCTATGGGAATCCTCCCTATACTTTACTATGGGAATGAAATAACATGTCGATTCACTTACTTCATGTGAAGGATTTCTATAAAAACGAAGTGTTTCCATCTATATCTGCGTAAATTAAGTAAACTAGTCCCTTTTCTTAAAGAAAGACCTGAAATTAAATGAGTTTTTTCCAGAAAAATCACTCCATTGCTTTACTATGGGAATATGACCTCATATGGAATATTTATTTTATTTTCGAAGATATCGTTAAAAACGAAGTGTTTGCCAGTTTAACTACGTGAATAAAGTAAATGTACAAGATTTTGTAAAGAACGAACGGAAATTAAGTGACTTTTTTCGAGAACAATTCACCCCTATGCTTTCCTATGGGAATCCTCCCTATGGTTTACTATGGGAATGAATTACCATGTTGATTCACTTACTTCATGTGAAGGATTTCTATAAAAACCAAGTGTTTCCATCTATATCTGCGTGAATTATGTAAACTAGCACCTTTTTTTAAGAAAGACCAGAAATTAAATGAGTTTTTTCCAGAAAAATCACTCCATTGATTTACTATGGGAATATGACCTCATATGGAATATTTATTTTATTTTCAAGGATATCGTTAAAAACGAAGTGTTTGCCAGTTTACCTACGTGAATAAAGTAAATGTAGAAGATTTTGTAAAGAACGAACGGAAATTAAGTGACTTTTTTCGAGCACAATTCACCCCTATGCTTTCCTATGGGAATATGACCTCATATGGAATATTTTTTTTATTTTCGAGGATTTCGTTAAAAACGAAATGTTTTCTATTAAATCTTGGTTAGTTACGTTAATTGGCTGATTTTTGTCGAGAAATAATGGAAATTAATTGAGTTATTGAAGAAAGAATTATCTTCAATGCTTGTCTATGGAACACGAAACGACACCAGAAAAAGTGTAGCATTTTCTACAGTTTCGAACGAAAATCTTTGATTTTGCCATTTTTCACTCTAATCTCATCTCAACTAGTACTCAAGGATTTCGATCATAAAAGTGATTAAACATGTAATATAGCATATTTATACGTATATTAACATATTCTCATCAAATTTTCTGCAGAAATTAATTTTAATAAGAAACTGATTTTCATTGTCTCCTATGGGAATCCTCCTTATACTTTACTATGGGAATGAAATACCACTTCGATTCACTTACTTCATGTGAAGGATTTCTATAAAAACGAAGTGTTTCCATCTATATCTGCGTTAATTAAGTAAACTAGCCCCTTTTTTTAAAGAAAGACCTGAAATTAAATGAATTTTTTCCAGAAAAATCAGTCCATTGCTTTACTATGGGAATATGACCTCATATGGAATATTTATTTTATTTTCGAAGATATCGTTAAAAGCGAAGTGTTTGCCAGTTTATCTACGTGAACAAAGTAAATGTACAAGATTTTATAAAGATCGAACGGAAATTAAGTGACTTTTTTCGAGCACAATTCACCCCTATGCTTTCCTATGGGAATCCTCCCTATACTTTACTATGGGAATGAAATAACATGTCGATTCACTTACTTCATGTGAAGGATTGCTATAAAAACGAAGTGTTTCCATCAATATCTGCGGAAATTAAGTAAACTAGCCCCTTTTTTTGAAGAAAGACCTGAAATTAAACGAGTTTTTTCCAGAAAAATCACTCCATTGATTTACTATGGGAATATGACCTCATATGGAATATTTATTTTATTTTCAAGGATAACGTTAAAAACGAAGTGTTTGCCAGTTTACCTACGTGAATAAAGTAAATGTACAAGATTTTGTAAAGAACGAACGGAAATTAAGTGACTTTTTTGAGAACAATTCACCCCTATGCTTTCCTATGGGAATCCTCCCTATGGTTTACTATGGGAATGAATTTCCATGTTGATTCACTTACTTCATGTGAAAGATTTCTATAAAAACCAAGTGTTTCCATCTATATCTGCGTGAATTATGTAAACTAGCACCTTTTTTTAAAGAAAGACCAGAAATTAAATGAGTTTTTCCCAGAAAAATCACTCCATTGATTTACTAATGGAATATGACCTCATATGGAATATTTATTTTATTTTCAAGGATATCGTTAAAAACGAAGTGTTTGCCAGTTTACCTACGTGAATAAAGTAAATGTACATGATTTTGTAAAGAACGATCGGAAATTAAGTGACTTTTTTCGAGCACAATTCACCCCTATGCTTTCCTATGGGAATATGACCTCATATGGAATATTTTTTTTATTTTCGAGGATTTCGTTAAAAACGAAGTGTTTTCTATTAAATCTTGGTTAGTTACGTTAATTGGCTGATTTTTGTCGAGAACTAATGGAAATTAATTGAGTTATTGAAGAAAGAATTATCTTCAATGCTTGTCTATGGAACACGAAACGACACCAGAAAAAGTGCAGCATTTTCTAAAGTTTCGAACGAAAATCTTTGATTTTGCCATTTTTCACTCTAATCTCATCTCAACTAGTACTCAAGGATTTCGATCATAAAAGTGATTAAACATGTAATATAGCATATTTATACGTATATTAACATATTCCCATCAAATTTTCTGCAGAAATTAATTTTAATAAGAAACTGATTTTCATTGTCTCCTATGGTAATCCTCCTTATACTTTGCTATGGGAATGAAATACCACTTCGATTCACTTACTTCATGTGAAGGATTTCTATAAAAACGAAGTGTTTCCATCTATATCTGCGTTAATTAAGTAAACAACCCCCTTTTTTTAAAGAAAGACCTGAAATTAAATGAATTTTTTCCAGAAAAATCACTCCATTGCTTTACTATGGGAATATGACCTCATATGGAATATTTATTTTATTTTCGAAGATATCGTTAAAAACGAAGTGTTTGCCAGTTTACCTACGTGAATAAAGTAAATGTACAAGATTTTGTGAAGAACGAACGGAAATTAAGTGACTTTTTTCGAGAACAATTCACCCCTATGCTTTCCTATGGGAATCCTCCCTATGGTTTACTATGGGAATGAATTACCATGTTGATTCACTTACTTCATGTGAAGGATTTCTATAAAAACCAAGTGTTTCCATCTATATCTGCGTGAATTATGTAAACTAGCACCTTTTTTTAAAGAAAGATCTGAAATTAAATGAGTTTTTTCCAGAAAAATCACTCCATTGATTTACTATGGGAATATGACCTCATATGGAATATTTATTTTATTTTCGAAGATATCGTTAAACTCGAAGTGTTTGCCAGTTCACCTACGTGAATAAAGTAAATGTACAAGATTTTGTAAAGAACGAACGGAAATTAAGTGACTTTTTTCGTGCACAATTCACCCCTATGCTTTCCTATGGGAATCCTCCCTATACTTTACTATGGGAATGAAATAACATGTCGATTCACTTACTTCATGTGAAGGATTTCTATAAACACGAAGTGTTTCCATCTATATCTGCGTAAATTAAGTAAACTAGCCCCTTTTTTTAAAGAAAGACCTGAAATTAAATGAGTTTTTTCCAAAAAATCACTCCATTGCTTTACTATGGGAATATGACCTCATATGGAATATTTATTTTATTTTCGAAGATATCGTTAAAAACGAAGTGTTTGCCAGTTTACCTACGTGAATAAAGTAAATGTACAAGATTTTGTAAAGAACGAACGGAAATTAAGTGACTTTTTTCGAGCACAATTCACCCCTAATCTTTCCTATGGGAATCCTCCCTATACTTTACTATGGGAATGAAATAACATGTCGATTCACTTACTTCATGTGAAGGATTTCTATAAAAACGAAGTGTTTCCATCTATATCTGCGTAAATTAAGTAAACTAGCCCCTTTTTTTAAAGAAAGACCTGAAATTAAAAGAATTTTTTCCAGAAAAATCACTCCATTGCTTTACTATGAGAATGTGACCTCATATGGAATATTTATTTTATTTTCGAAGATATTGTTAAAAACGAAGTGTTTGCCAGTTTACCTACGTGAATAAAGTAAATGTACAAGAATTTGTAAAGAACGAACGGAAATTAAGTGACTTTTTTCGAGAACAATTCACCCCTATGCTTTCCTATGGGAATCCTCCCTACGGTTTACTATGGGAATGAATTACCATGTTGATTCACTTACTTCATGTGAAGTATTTCAATAAAAACCAAGTGTTTCCATCTATATCTGCGTGAATTATGTAAACTAGCACCTTTTTTTAAACAAAGACCTGAAATTAAATGAGTTTTTTCCAGAAAAATCACTCCATTGATTTACTATGGGAATATGACCTCATATGGAATATTTATTTTATTTTCAAGGATAACGTTAAAAACGAAGTGTTTGCCAGTTTACCTACGTGAATAAAGTAAATGTACAAGATTTTGTAAAGAACGAACGGAAATTAAGTGACTTTTTTCGAGCACAATTCACCCCTATGCTTTCCTATGGGAATATGACCTCATTTGGAATATTTTTTTTATTTTCGAGGATTTCGTTAAAAACGAAGTGTTTTCTATTAAATCTTGGTTAGTTACGTTAATTGGCTGATTTTTGTCGAGAAATAATGAAAATAAATTGAGTTATTGAAGAAAGAATTATCTTCAATGCTTGTCTATGGAACACGAAACGACACCAGAAAAAGTGCAGCATTTTCTACAGTTTCGAACGAAAATCTTTGATTTTGCCATTTTTCACTCTAAACTCATCTCAACTAGTTCTCAAGGATTTCGATCATAAAAGTGATTAAACATGTAATATAGCATATTTATACGTATATTAACATATTCTCATCAAATTTTCTGCACAAATTAATTTTAATAAGAAACTGATTTTCATTGTCTCCTATGGGAATCCTCCCTGTACTTTACTATGGGAATGAAATACCACTTCGATTCACTTACTTAATGTGAAGGATTTCTATAAAAACGGAGTGTTTCCATCTATATCTGCGTTTATTAAGTAAACTAGCCCCTTTTTTTAAAGAAAGACCTGAAATTAAATGAATTTTTTCCAGAAAAATCACTCCATTGCTTTACTATGGGAATATGACCTCATATGGAATATTTATTTTATTTTCGAAGATATCGTTAAAAACGAAGTGTTTGCCAGTTTATCTACGTGAATAAAGTAAATGTACAAGATTTTGTAAAGAGCGAACGGAAATTAAGTGACTTTTTTCGAGCACAATTCAACCCTATGCTTTCCTATGGGAATCCTCCCTATGGTTTACTATGGGAATGAAATACCATGTCGATTCACTTACTTCATGTGAAGGATTTCTATAAAAACCAAGTGTTTCCATCTATATCTGCGGGAATTATGTAAACTAGCACCTTTTTTTAAAGAAAGACCTGAAATTAAATGAGTTTTTTTCCAGAAAAATCACTCCATTGATTTACTATGGGAATATGACCTGATATGGAATATTTATTTTATTTTCGAAGATATCGTTAAAAACGAAGTGTTTTCCAGTTTACCTACGTGAATAAAGTAAATGTACAAGATTTTGTAAAGATCGAACGGAAATTAAGTGACTTTTTTCGAGCACAATTCACCCCTATGCTTTCCTATGGGAATCCTCCCTATGGTTTACTATGGGAATGAAATACCATGTCGATTCACTTACTTCATGTGAAGGATTTCTATAAAAACGAAGTGTTTCCATCTATATCTGCGTAAATTAAGTAAACTAGCCCCTTTTTTTAAAGAAAGACCTGAAATTAAATGAGTTTTTTCCAGAAAAATCACTCCATTGCTTTACTATGGGAATATGACCTCATATGGAATATTTATTTTATTTTCGAAGATATCGTTAAAAACGAAGTGTTTTCCAGTTTACCTACGTGAATAAAGTAAATGTACAAGATTTTGTAAAGATCGAACGGAAATTAAGTGACTTTTTTCGAGCACAATTCACCCCTATGCTTTCCTATGGGAATATGACCTCATATGGAATATTTTTTTTATTTTCGAGGATTTCGTTAAAAACGAAGTGTTTTCTATTAAATCATGGTGAGTTACGTTAATTGGCTGATTTTTGTCGAGAAATAATGGAAATTAATTGAGTTATTGAAGAAAGAATTATCTTCAATGCTTGTCTATGGAACACGAAACGACACCAGAAAAAGTGCAGCATTTTCTACAGTTTCGAACGAAAATCTTTGATTTTGCCATTTTTCACTCTAATCTCATCTCAACTAGTACTCAAGGATTTCGATCATAAAAGTGATTAAACATGTAATATAGCATATTTATACGTATATTAACATATTCTCATCAAATTTTCTGCAGAAATTAATTTTAATAAGAAACTGATTTTCATTGTCTCCTATGGGAATCCTCCTTATACTTTACTATGGGAATGAAATACCACTTCGATTCACTTACTTCATGTGAAGGATTTCTATAAAAACGAAGTGTTTCCATCTATATCTGCGTTAATTAAGTAAACTAGCCCCTTTTTTTAAAGAAAGACCTGAAATTAAATGAATTTTTTCCAGAAAAATCAGTCCATTGCTTTACTATGGGAATATGACCTCATATGGAATATTTATTTTATTTTCGAAGATATCGTTAAAAGCGAAGTGTTTGCCAGTTTATCTACGTGAACAAAGTAAATGTACAAGATTTTATAAAGATCGAACGGAAATTAAGTGACTTTTTTCGAGCACAATTCACCCCTATGCTTTCCTATGGGAATCCTCCCTATACTTTACTATGGGAATGAAATAACATGTCGATTCACTTACTTCATGTGAAGGATTGCTATAAAAACGAAGTGTTTCCATCAATATCTGCGGAAATTAAGTAAACTAGCCCCTTTTTTTGAAGAAAGACCTGAAATTAAACGAGTTTTTTCCAGAAAAATCACTCCATTGATTTACTATGGGAATATGACCTCATATGGAATATTTATTTTATTTTCAAGGATAACGTTAAAAACGAAGTGTTTGCCAGTTTACCTACGTGAATAAAGTAAATGTACAAGATTTTGTAAAGAACGAACGGAAATTAAGTGACTTTTTTGAGAACAATTCACCCCTATGCTTTCCTATGGGAATCCTCCCTATGGTTTACTATGGGAATGAATTTCCATGTTGATTCACTTACTTCATGTGAAAGATTTCTATAAAAACCAAGTGTTTCCATCTATATCTGCGTGAATTATGTAAACTAGCACCTTTTTTTAAAGAAAGACCAGAAATTAAATGAGTTTTTCCCAGAAAAATCACTCCATTGATTTACTAATGGAATATGACCTCATATGGAATATTTATTTTATTTTCAAGGATATCGTTAAAAACGAAGTGTTTGCCAGTTTACCTACGTGAATAAAGTAAATGTACATGATTTTGTAAAGAACGATCGGAAATTAAGTGACTTTTTTCGAGCACAATTCACCCCTATGCTTTCCTATGGGAATATGACCTCATATGGAATATTTTTTTTATTTTCGAGGATTTCGTTAAAAACGAAGTGTTTTCTATTAAATCTTGGTTAGTTACGTTAATTGGCTGATTTTTGTCGAGAACTAATGGAAATTAATTGAGTTATTGAAGAAAGAATTATCTTCAATGCTTGTCTATGGAACACGAAACGACACCAGAAAAAGTGCAGCATTTTCTAAAGTTTCGAACGAAAATCTTTGATTTTGCCATTTTTCACTCTAATCTCATCTCAACTAGTACTCAAGGATTTCGATCATAAAAGTGATTAAACATGTAATATAGCATATTTATACGTATATTAACATATTCCCATCAAATTTTCTGCAGAAATTAATTTTAATAAGAAACTGATTTTCATTGTCTCCTATGGTAATCCTCCTTATACTTTGCTATGGGAATGAAATACCACTTCGATTCACTTACTTCATGTGAAGGATTTCTATAAAAACGAAGTGTTTCCATCTATATCTGCGTTAATTAAGTAAACAACCCCCTTTTTTTAAAGAAAGACCTGAAATTAAATGAATTTTTTCCAGAAAAATCACTCCATTGCTTTACTATGGGAATATGACCTCATATGGAATATTTATTTTATTTTCGAAGATATCGTTAAAAACGAAGTGTTTGCCAGTTTACCTACGTGAATAAAGTAAATGTACAAGATTTTGTGAAGAACGAACGGAAATTAAGTGACTTTTTTCGAGAACAATTCACCCCTATGCTTTCCTATGGGAATCCTCCCTATGGTTTACTATGGGAATGAATTACCATGTTGATTCACTTACTTCATGTGAAGGATTTCTATAAAAACCAAGTGTTTCCATCTATATCTTCGTGAATTATGTAAACTAGCACCTTTTTTTAAGAAAGACCAGAAATTAAATGAGTTTTTCCAGAAAAATCACTCCATTGATTTACTATGGGAATATGACCTCATATGGAATATTTATTTTATTTTCAGGGATATCGTTAAAAACGAAGTGTTTGCATGTTTACCTACGTGAATAAAATAAATGTACAAGATTTTGTAAAGAACGAACGGAAATTAAGTGACTTTTTTCGAGCACAATTCACCCCTATGCTTTCCTATGGGAATCCTCCCTATGGTTTACTATGGGAATGAAATACCATGTCGATTCACTTACTTCATGTGAAGGATTTCTATAAAAACCAAGTGTTTCCATCTATATCTGCGTGAATTATGTAAACTAGCACCTTTTTTTAAAGAAAGACCAGAAATTAAATGAGTTTTTTCCAGAAAAATCACTCCTTTGATTTACTATGGGAATATGACCTCATATGGAATATTTATTTTATTTTCGAAGATATCGTTAAAAACGAAGTGTTTGCCAGTTTACCTATGTGAATAAAGTAAATGTACAAGATTTTGTAAAGAACGAACGGAAATTAAGTGACTTCTTTCGAGCACAATTCATCCCTATGCTTTCCTATGGGAATCCTCCCTATACTTTACTATGGGAATGAAATAACATGTCGATTCACTTACTTCATGTGAAGGATTTCTATAAAAACGAAGTGTTTCCATCTATATCTGCGTAAATTAAGTAAACTAGTCCCTTTTCTTAAAGAAAGACCTGAAATTAAATGAGTTTTTTCCAGAAAAATCACTCCATTGCTTTACTATGGGAATATGACCTCATATGGAATATTTATTTTATTTTCGAAGATATCGTTAAAAACGAAGTGTTTGCCAGTTTAACTACGTGAATAAAGTAAATGTACAAGATTTTGTAAAGAACGAACGGAAATTAAGTGACTTTTTTCGAGAACAATTCACCCCTATGCTTTCCTATGGGAATCCTCCCTATGGTTTACTATGGGAATGAATTACCATGTTGATTCACTTACTTCATGTGAAGGATTTCTATAAAAACCAAGTGTTTCCATCTATATCTGCGTGAATTATGTAAACTAGCACCTTTTTTTAAGAAAGACCAGAAATTAAATGAGTTTTTTCCAGAAAAATCACTCCATTGATTTACTATGGGAATATGACCTCATATGGAATATTTATTTTATTTTCAAGGATATCGTTAAAAACGAAGTGTTTGCCAGTTTACCTACGTGAATAAAGTAAATGTAGAAGATTTTGTAAAGAACGAACGGAAATTAAGTGACTTTTTTCGAGCACAATTCACCCCTATGCTTTCCTATGGGAATATGACCTCATATGGAATATTTTTTTTATTTTCGAGGATTTCGTTAAAAACGAAATGTTTTCTATTAAATCTTGGTTAGTTACGTTAATTGGCTGATTTTTGTCGAGAAATAATGGAAATTAATTGAGTTATTGAAGAAAGAATTATCTTCAATGCTTGTCTATGGAACACGAAACGACACCAGAAAAAGTGTAGCATTTTCTACAGTTTCGAACGAAAATCTTTGATTTTGCCATTTTTCACTCTAATCTCATCTCAACTAGTACTCAAGGATTTCGATCATAAAAGTGATTAAACATGTAATATAGCATATTTATACGTATATTAACATATTCTCATCAAATTTTCTGCAGAAATTAATTTTAATAAGAAACTGATTTTCATTGTCTCCTATGGGAATCCTCCCTATACTTTACTATGGGAATGAAATACCACTTCGATTCACTTACTTCATGTGAAGGATTTCTATAAACACGAAGTGTTTCCATCTATATCTGCGTTAATTAAGTAAACTAGCCCCTTTTTTTAAAGAAAGACCTGAAATTAAATGAATTTTTTCCAGAAAAATCACTCCATTGCTTTACTATGGGAATATGACCTCACATGGAATATTTATTTTATTTTCGAAGATATCGTTAAAAACGAAGTGTTTGCCAGTTTAACTACGTGAATAAAGTAAATGTACAAGATTTTGTAAAGATCGAACGGAAATTAAGTGACTTTTTTCGAGCACAATTCACCCCTATGCTTTCCTATGGGAATCCTCCCTATGGTTTACTATGGGAATGAAATACCATGTCGATTCACTTACTTCATGTGAAGGATTTCTATAAAAACCAAGTGTTTCCATCTATATCTGCGTGAATTATGTAAACTAGCACCTTTTTTTAAAGAAAGATCTGAAATTAAATGAGTTTTTTCCAGAAAAATCACTCCATTGATTTACTATGGGAATATGACCTCATATGGAATATTTATTTTATTTTCGAAGATATCGTTAAACTCGAAGTGTTTGCCAGTTCACCTACGTGAATAAAGTAAATGTACAAGATTTTGTAAAGAACGAACGGAAATTAAGTGACTTTTTTCGTGCACAATTCACCCCTATGCTTTCCTATGGGAATCCTCCCTATACTTTACTATGGGAATGAAATAACATGTCGATTCACTTACTTCATGTGAAGGATTTCTATAAACACGAAGTGTTTCCATCTATATCTGCGTAAATTAAGTAAACTAGCCCCTTTTTTTAAAGAAAGACCTGAAATTAAATGAGTTTTTTCCAAAAAATCACTCCATTGCTTTACTATGGGAATATGACCTCATATGGAATATTTATTTTATTTTCGAAGATATCGTTAAAAACGAAGTGTTTGCCAGTTTACCTACGTGAATAAAGTAAATGTACAAGATTTTGTAAAGAACGAACGGAAATTAAGTGACTTTTTTCGAGCACAATTCACCCCTAATCTTTCCTATGGGAATCCTCCCTATACTTTACTATGGGAATGAAATAACATGTCGATTCACTTACTTCATGTGAAGGATTTCTATAAAAACGAAGTGTTTCCATCTATATCTGCGTAAATTAAGTAAACTAGCCCCTTTTTTTAAAGAAAGACCTGAAATTAAAAGAATTTTTTCCAGAAAAATCACTCCATTGCTTTACTATGAGAATGTGACCTCATATGGAATATTTATTTTATTTTCGAAGATATTGTTAAAAACGAAGTGTTTGCCAGTTTACCTACGTGAATAAAGTAAATGTACAAGAATTTGTAAAGAACGAACGGAAATTAAGTGACTTTTTTCGAGAACAATTCACCCCTATGCTTTCCTATGGGAATCCTCCCTACGGTTTACTATGGGAATGAATTACCATGTTGATTCACTTACTTCATGTGAAGTATTTCAATAAAAACCAAGTGTTTCCATCTATATCTGCGTGAATTATGTAAACTAGCACCTTTTTTTAAACAAAGACCTGAAATTAAATGAGTTTTTTCCAGAAAAATCACTCCATTGATTTACTATGGGAATATGACCTCATATGGAATATTTATTTTATTTTCAAGGATAACGTTAAAAACGAAGTGTTTGCCAGTTTACCTACGTGAATAAAGTAAATGTACAAGATTTTGTAAAGAACGAACGGAAATTAAGTGACTTTTTTCGAGCACAATTCACCCCTATGCTTTCCTATGGGAATATGACCTCATTTGGAATATTTTTTTTATTTTCGAGGATTTCGTTAAAAACGAAGTGTTTTCTATTAAATCTTGGTTAGTTACGTTAATTGGCTGATTTTTGTCGAGAAATAATGAAAATAAATTGAGTTATTGAAGAAAGAATTATCTTCAATGCTTGTCTATGGAACACGAAACGACACCAGAAAAAGTGCAGCATTTTCTACAGTTTCGAACGAAAATCTTTGATTTTGCCATTTTTCACTCTAAACTCATCTCAACTAGTTCTCAAGGATTTCGATCATAAAAGTGATTAAACATGTAATATAGCATATTTATACGTATATTAACATATTCTCATCAAATTTTCTGCACAAATTAATTTTAATAAGAAACTGATTTTCATTGTCTCCTATGGGAATCCTCCCTGTACTTTACTATGGGAATGAAATACCACTTCGATTCACTTACTTAATGTGAAGGATTTCTATAAAAACGGAGTGTTTCCATCTATATCTGCGTTTATTAAGTAAACTAGCCCCTTTTTTTAAAGAAAGACCTGAAATTAAATGAATTTTTTCCAGAAAAATCACTCCATTGCTTTACTATGGGAATATGACCTCATATGGAATATTTATTTTATTTTCGAAGATATCGTTAAAAACGAAGTGTTTGCCAGTTTATCTACGTGAATAAAGTAAATGTACAAGATTTTGTAAAGAGCGAACGGAAATTAAGTGACTTTTTTCGAGCACAATTCAACCCTATGCTTTCCTATGGGAATCCTCCCTATGGTTTACTATGGGAATGAAATACCATGTCGATTCACTTACTTCATGTGAAGGATTTCTATAAAAACCAAGTGTTTCCATCTATATCTGCGTGAATTATGTAAACTAGCACCTTTTTTTAAAGAAAGACCTGAAATTAAATGAGTTTTTTTCCAGAAAAATCACTCCATTGATTTACTATGGGAATATGACCTGATATGGAATATTTATTTTATTTTCGAAGATATCGTTAAAAACGAAGTGTTTTCCAGTTTACCTACGTGAATAAAGTAAATGTACAAGATTTTGTAAAGATCGAACGGAAATTAAGTGACTTTTTTCGAGCACAATTCACCCCTATGCTTTCCTATGGGAATCCTCCCTATGGTTTACTATGGGAATGAAATACCATGTCGATTCACTTACTTCATGTGAAGGATTTCTATAAAAACGAAGTGTTTCCATCTATATCTGCGTAAATTAAGTAAACTAGCCCCTTTTTTTAAAGAAAGACCTGAAATTAAATGAGTTTTTTCCAGAAAAATCACTCCATTGCTTTACTATGGGAATATGACCTCATATGGAATATTTATTTTATTTTCGAAGATATCGTTAAAAACGAAGTGTTTTCCAGTTTACCTACGTGAATAAAGTAAATGTACAAGATTTTGTAAAGATCGAACGGAAATTAAGTGACTTTTTTCGAGCACAATTCACCCCTATGCTTTCGTATGGGAATCCTCCCTATGGTTTACTATGGGAATGAAATACCATGTCGATTCACTTACTTCATGTGAAGGATTTCTATAAACACCAAGTGTTTCCATCTATATCTGCGTGAATTATGTAAACTAGCACCTTTTTTTAAGAAAGACCAGAAATTAAATGAGTTTTTTCCAGAAAAATCACTCCATTGATTTACTATGGGAATATGACCTCATATGGAATATTTATTTTATTTTCAAGGATATCGTTAAAAACGAAGTGTTTGCCAGTTTACCTACGTGAATAAAGTAAATGTACAAGATTTTGTAAAGAACGAACGGAAATTAAGTGACTTTTTTCGAGCACAATTCACCCCTATGCTTTCCTATGGGAATATGACCTCATATGGAATATTTTTTTTATTTTCGAGGATTTCGTTAAAAACGAAATGTTTTCTATTAAATCTTGGTTAGTTACGTTAATTGGCTGATTTTTGTCGAGAAATAATGGAAATTAATTGAGTTATTGAAGAAAGAATTATCTTCAATGCTTGTCTATGGAACACGAAACGACACCAGAAAAAGTGTAGCATTTTCTACAGTTTCGAACGAAAATCTTTGATTTTGCCATTTTTCACTCTAATCTCATCTCAACTAGTACTCAAGGATTTCGATCATAAAAGTGATTAAACATGTAATATAGCATATTTATACGTATATTAACATATTCTCATCAAATTTTCTGCAGAAATTAATTTTAATAAGAAACTGATTTTCATTGTCTCCTATGGGAATCCTCCCTATACTTTACTATGGGAATGAAATACCACTTCGATTCACTTACTTCATGTGAAGGATTTCTATAAACACGAAGTGTTTCCATCTATATCTGCGTTAATTAAGTAAACTAGCCCCTTTTTTTAAAGAAAGACCTGAAATTAAATGAATTTTTTCCAGAAAAATCACTCCATTGCTTTACTATGGGAATATGACCTCACATGGAATATTTATTTTATTTTCGAAGATATCGTTAAAAACGAAGTGTTTGCCAGTTTAACTACGTGAATAAAGTAAATGTACAAGATTTTGTAAAGATCGAACGGAAATTAAGTGACTTTTTTCGAGCACAATTCACCCCTATGCTTTCCTATGGGAATCCTCCCTATGGTTTACTATGGGAATGAAATACCATGTCGATTCACTTACTTCATGTGAAGGATTTCTATAAAAACCAAGTGTTTCCATCTATATCTGCGTGAATTATGTAAACTAGCACCTTTTTTTAAAGAAAGATCTGAAATTAAATGCGTTTTTTCCAGAAAAATCACTCCATTGATTTACTATGGGAATATGACCTCATATGGAATATTTATTTTATTTTCGAAGATATCGTTAAACTCGAAGTGTTTGCCAGTTCACCTACGTGAATAAAGTAAATGTACAAGATTTTGTAAAGAACGAACGGAAATTAAGTGACTTTTTTCGTGCACAATTCACCCCTATGCTTTCCTATGGGAATCCTCCCTATACTTTACTATGGGAATGAAATAACATGTCGATTCACTTACTTCATGTGAAGGATTTCTATAAACACGAAGTGTTTCCATCTATATCTGCGTAAATTAAGTAAACTAGCCCCTTTTTTTAAAGAAAGACCTGAAATTAAATGAGTTTTTTCCAAAAAATCACTCCATTGCTTTACTATGGGAATATGACCTCATATGGAATATTTATTTTATTTTCGAAGATATCGTTAAAAACGAAGTGTTTGCCAGTTTACCTACGTGAATAAAGTAAATGTACAAGATTTTGTAAAGAACGAACGGAAATTAAGTGACTTTTTTCGAGCACAATTCACCCCTAATCTTTCCTATGGGAATCCTCCCTATACTTTACTATGGGAATGAAATAACATGTCGATTCACTTACTTCATGTGAAGGATTTCTATAAAAACGAAGTGTTTCCATCTATATCTGCGTAAATTAAGTAAACTAGCCCCTTTTTTTAAAGAAAGACCTGAAATTAAAAGAATTTTTTCCAGAAAAATCACTCCATTGCTTTACTATGAGAATGTGACCTCATATGGAATATTTATTTTATTTTCGAAGATATTGTTAAAAACGAAGTGTTTGCCAGTTTACCTACGTGAATAAAGTAAATGTACAAGAATTTGTAAAGAACGAACGGAAATTAAGTGACTTTTTTCGAGAACAATTCACCCCTATGCTTTCCTATGGGAATCCTCCCTACGGTTTACTATGGGAATGAATTACCATGTTGATTCACTTACTTCATGTGAAGTATTTCAATAAAAACCAAGTGTTTCCATCTATATCTGCGTGAATTATGTAAACTAGCACCTTTTTTTAAACAAAGACCTGAAATTAAATGAGTTTTTTCCAGAAAAATCACTCCATTGATTTACTATGGGAATATGACCTCATATGGAATATTTATTTTATTTTCAAGGATAACGTTAAAAACGAAGTGTTTGCCAGTTTACCTACGTGAATAAAGTAAATGTACAAGATTTTGTAAAGAACGAACGGAAATTAAGTGACTTTTTTCGAGCACAATTCACCCCTATGCTTTCCTATGGGAATATGACCTCATTTGGAATATTTTTTTTATTTTCGAGGATTTCGTTAAAAACGAAGTGTTTTCTATTAAATCTTGGTTAGTTACGTTAATTGGCTGATTTTTGTCGAGAAATAATGAAAATAAATTGAGTTATTGAAGAAAGAATTATCTTCAATGCTTGTCTATGGAACACGAAACGACACCAGAAAAAGTGCAGCATTTTCTACAGTTTCGAACGAAAATCTTTGATTTTGCCATTTTTCACTCTAAACTCATCTCAACTAGTTCTCAAGGATTTCGATCATAAAAGTGATTAAACATGTAATATAGCATATTTATACGTATATTAACATATTCTCATCAAATTTTCTGCACAAATTAATTTTAATAAGAAACTGATTTTCATTGTCTCCTAAGGGAATCCTCCCTGTACTTTACTATGGGAATGAAATACCACTTCGATTCACTTACTTAATGTGAAGGATTTCTATAAAAACGGAGTGTTTCCATCTATATCTGCGTTTATTAAGTAAACTAGCCCCTTTTTTAAAGAAAGACCTGAAATTAAATGAATTTTTTCCAGAAAAATCACTCCATTGCTTTACTATGGGAATATGACCTCATATGGAATATTTATTTTATTTTCGAAGATATCGTTAAAAACGAAGTGTTTGCCAGTTTATCTACGTGAATAAAGTAAATGTACAAGATTTTGTAAAGAGCGAACGGAAATTAAGTGACTTTTTTCGAGCACAATTCAACCCTATGCTTTCCTATGGGAATCCTCCCTATGGTTTACTATGGGAATGAAATACCATGTCGATTCACTTACTTCATGTGAAGGATTTCTATAAAAACCAAGTGTTTCCATCTATATCTGCGTGAATTATGTAAACTAGCACCTTTTTTTAAAGAAAGACCTGAAATTAAATGAGTTTTTTTCCAGAAAAATCACTCCATTGATTTACTATGGGAATATGACCTGATATGGAATATTTATTTTATTTTCGAAGATATCGTTAAAAACGAAGTGTTTTCCAGTTTACCTACGTGAATAAAGTAAATGTACAAGATTTTGTAAAGATCGAACGGAAATTAAGTGACTTTTTTCGAGCACAATTCACCCCTATGCTTTCCTATGGGAATCCTCCCTATGGTTTACTATGGGAATGAAATACCATGTCGATTCACTTACTTCATGTGAAGGATTTCTATAAAAACGAAGTGTTTCCATCTATATCTGCGTAAATTAAGTAAACTAGCCCCTTTTTTTAAAGAAAGACCTGAAATTAAATGAGTTTTTTCCAGAAAAATCACTCCATTGCTTTACTATGGGAATATGACCTCATATGGAATATTTATTTTATTTTCGAAGATATCGTTAAAAACGAAGTGTTTTCCAGTTTACCTACGTGAATAAAGTAAATGTACAAGATTTTGTAAAGATCGAACGGAAATTAAGTGACTTTTTTCGAGCACAATTCACCCCTATGCTTTCGTATGGGAATCCTCCCTATGGTTTACTATGGGAATGAAATACCATGTCGATTCACTTACTTCATGTGAAGGATTTCTATAAACACCAAGTGTTTCCATCTATATCTGCGTGAATTATGTAAACTAGCACCTTTTTTTAAGAAAGACCAGAAATTAAATGAGTTTTTTCCAGAAAAATCACTCCATTGATTTACTATGGGAATATGACCTCATATGGAATATTTATTTTATTTTCAAGGATATCGTTAAAAACGAAGTGTTTGCCAGTTTACCTACGTGAATAAAGTAAATGTACAAGATTTTGTAAAGAACGAACGGAAATTAAGTGACTTTTTTCGAGCACAATTCACCCCTATGCTTTCCTATGGGAATATGACCTCATATGGAATATTTTTTTTATTTTCGAGGATTTCGTTAAAAACGAAGTGTTTTCTATTAAATCATGGTGAGTTACGTTAATTGGCTGATTTTTGTCGAGAAATAATGGAAATTAATTGAGTTATTGAAGAAAGAATTATCTTCAATGCTTGTCTATGGAACACGAAACGACACCAGAAAAAGTGCAGCATTTTCTACAGTTTCGAACGAAAATCTTTGATTTTGCCATTTTTCACTCTAATCTCATCTCAACTAGTACTCAAGGATTTCGATCATAAAAGTGATTAAACATGTAATATAGCATATTTATACGTATATTAACATATTCTCATCAAATTTTCTGCAGAAATTAATTTTAATAAGAAACTGATTTTCATTGTCTCCTATGGGAATCCTCCCTATACTTTACTATGGGAATGAAATACCACTTCGATTCACTTACTTCATGTGAAGGATTTCTATAAACACGAAGTGTTTCCATCTATATCTGCGTTAATTAAGTAAACTAGCCCCTTTTTTTAAAGAAAGACCTGAAATTAAATGAATTTTTTCCAGAAAAATCACTCCATTGCTTTACTATGGGAATATGACCTCACATGGAATATTTATTTTATTTTCGAAGATATCGTTAAAAACGAAGTGTTTGCCAGTTTAACTACGTGAATAAAGTAAATGTACAAGATTTTGTAAAGATCGAACGGAAATTAAGTGACTTTTTTCGAGCACAATTCACCCCTATGCTTTCCTATGGGAATCCTCCCTATGGTTTACTATGGGAATGAAATACCATGTCGATTCACTTACTTCATGTGAAGGATTTCTATAAAAACCAAGTGTTTCCATCTATATCTGCGTGAATTATGTAAACTAGCACCTTTTTTTAAAGAAAGATCTGAAATTAAATGAGTTTTTTCCAGAAAAATCACTCCATTGATTTACTATGGGAATATGACCTCATATGGAATATTTATTTTATTTTCGAAGATATCGTTAAACTCGAAGTGTTTGCCAGTTCACCTACGTGAATAAAGTAAATGTACAAGATTTTGTAAAGAACGAACGGAAATTAAGTGACTTTTTTCGTGCACAATTCACCCCTATGCTTTCCTATGGGAATCCTCCCTATACTTTACTATGGGAATGAAATAACATGTCGATTCACTTACTTCATGTGAAGGATTTCTATAAACACGAAGTGTTTCCATCTATATCTGCGTAAATTAAGTAAACTAGCCCCTTTTTTTAAAGAAAGACCTGAAATTAAATGAGTTTTTTCCAAAAAATCACTCCATTGCTTTACTATGGGAATATGACCTCATATGGAATATTTATTTTATTTTCGAAGATATCGTTAAAAACGAAGTGTTTGCCAGTTTACCTACGTGAATAAAGTAAATGTACAAGATTTTGTAAAGAACGAACGGAAATTAAGTGACTTTTTTCGAGCACAATTCACCCCTAATCTTTCCTATGGGAATCCTCCCTATACTTTACTATGGGAATGAAATAACATGTCGATTCACTTACTTCATGTGAAGGATTTCTATAAAAACGAAGTGTTTCCATCTATATCTGCGTAAATTAAGTAAACTAGCCCCTTTTTTTAAAGAAAGACCTGAAATTAAAAGAATTTTTTCCAGAAAAATCACTCCATTGCTTTACTATGAGAATGTGACCTCATATGGAATATTTATTTTATTTTCGAAGATATTGTTAAAAACGAAGTGTTTGCCAGTTTACCTACGTGAATAAAGTAAATGTACAAGAATTTGTAAAGAACGAACGGAAATTAAGTGACTTTTTTCGAGAACAATTCACCCCTATGCTTTCCTATGGGAATCCTCCCTACGGTTTACTATGGGAATGAATTACCATGTCGATTCACTTACTTCATGTGAAGTATTTCAATAAAAACCAAGTGTTTCCATCTATATCTGCGTGAATTATGTAAACTAGCACCTTTTTTTAAACAAAGACCTGAAATTAAATGAGTTTTTTCCAGAAAAATCACTCCTTTGATTTACTACGGGAATATGACCTCATATGGAATATTTATTTTATTTTCGAAGATATCGTTAAAAACGAAGTGTTTGCCAGTTTACCTATGTGAATAAAGTAAATGTACAAGATTTTGTAAAGAACGAACGGAAATTAAGTGACTTCTTTCGAGCACAATTCATCCCTATGCTTTCCTATGGGAATCCTCCCTATACTTTACTATGGGAATGAAATAACATGTCGATTCACTTACTTCATGTGAAGGATTTCTATAAAAACGAAGTGTTTCCATCTATATCTGCGTAAATTAAGTAAACTAGTCCCTTTTCTTAAAGAAAGACCTGAAATTAAATGAGTTTTTTCCAGAAAAATCACTCCATTGCTTTACTACGGGAATATGACCTCATATGGAATATTTATTTTATTTTCGAAGATATCGTTAAAAACGAAGTGTTTGCCAGTTTAACTACGTGAATAAAGTAAATGTACAAGATTTTGTAAAGAACGAACGGAAATTAAGTGACTTTTTTCGAGAACAATTCACCCCTATGCTTTCCTATGGGAATCCTCCCTATGGTTTACTAAGGGAATGAATTACCATGTTGATTCACTTACTTCATGTGAAGGATTTCTATAAAAACCAAGTGTTTCCATCTATATCTGCGTGAATTATGTAAACTAGCACCTTTTTTTAAGAAAGACCAGAAATTAAATGAGTTTTTTCCAGAAAAATCACTCCATTGATTTACTATGGGAATATGACCTCATATGGAATATTTATTTTATTTTCAAGGATATCGTTAAAAACGAAGTGTTTGCCAGTTTACCTACGTGAATAAAGTAAATGTAGAAGATTTTGTAAAGAACGAACGGAAATTAAGTGACTTTTTTCGAGCACAATTCACCCCTATGCTTTCCTATGGGAATATGACCTCATATGGAATATTTTTTTTATTTTCGAGGATTTCGTTAAAAACGAAATGTTTTCTATTAAATCTTGGTTAGTTACGTTAATTGGCTGATTTTTGTCGAGAAATAATGGAAATTAATTGAGTTATTGAAGAAAGAATTATCTTCAATGCTTGTCTATGGAACACGAAACGACACCAGAAAAAGTGTAGTATTTTCTACAGTTTCGAACGAAAATCTTTGATTTTGCCATTTTTCACTCTAATCTCATCTCAACTAGTACTCAAGGATTTCGATCATAAAAGTGATTAAACATGTAATATAGCATATTTATACGTATATTAACATATTCTCATCAAATTTTCTGCAGAAATTAATTTTAATAAGAAACTGATTTTCATTGTCTCCTATGGGAATCCTCCCTATACTTTACTATGGGAATGAAATACCACTTCGATTCACTTACTTCATGTGAAGGATTTCTATAAAAACGAAGTGTTTCCATCTATATCTGCGTTAATTAAGTAAACTAGCCCCTTTTTTTAAAGAAAGACCTGAAATTAAATGAATTTTTTCCAGAAAAATCACTCCATTGCTTTACTATGGGAATATGACCTCACATGGAATATTTATTTTATTTTCGAAGATATCGTTAAAAACGAAGTGTTTGCCAGTTTAACTACGTGAATAAAGTAAATGTACAAGATTTTGTAAAGATCGAACGGAAATTAAGTGACTTTTTTCGAGCACAATTCACCCCTATGCTTTCCTATGGGAATCCTCCCTATGGTTTACTATGGGAATAAAATACCATGTCGATTCACTTACTTCATGTGAAGGATTTCTATAAAAACCAAGTGTTTCCATCTATATCTGCGTGAATTATGTAAAGTAGCACCTTTTTTTTAAAGAAAGATCTGAAATTAAATGAGTTTTTTCCAGAAAAATCACTCCATTGATTTACTATGGGAATATGACCTCATATGGAATATTTATTTTATTTTCGAAGATATCGTTAAACTCGAAGTGTTTGCCAGTTCACCTACGTGAATAAAGTAAATGTACAAGATTTTGTAAAGAACGAACGGAAATTAAGTGACTTTTTTCGTGCACAATTCACCCCTATGCTTTCCTATGGGAATCCTCCCTATACTTTACTATGGGAATGAAATAACATGTCGATTCACTTACTTCATGTGAAGGATTTCTATAAACACGAAGTGTTTCCATCTATATCTGCGTAAATTAAGTAAACTAGCCCCTTTTTTTAAAGAAAGACCTGAAATTAAATGAGTTTTTTCCAAAAAATCACTCCATTGCTTTACTATGGGAATATGACCTCATATGGAATATTTATTTTATTTTCGAAGATATCGTTAAAATCGAAGTGTTTGCCAGTTTACCTACGTGAATAAAGTAAATGTACAAGATTTTGTAAAGAACGAACGGAAATTAAGTGACTTTTTTCGAGCACAATTCACCCCTAATCTTTCCTATGGGAATCCTCCCTATACTTTACTATGGGAATGAAATAACATGTCGATTCACTTACTTCATGTGAAGGATTTCTATAAAAACGAAGTGTTTCCATCTATATCTGCGTAAATTAAGTAAACTAGCCCCTTTTTGTAAAGAAAGACCTGAAATTAAAAGAATTTTTTCCAGAAAAATCACTCCATTGCTTTACTATGAGAATGTGACCTCATATGGAATATTTATTTTATTTTCGAAGATATTGTTAAAAACGAAGTGTTTGCCAGTTTACCTACGTGAATAAAGTAAATGTACAAGATTTTGTAAAGAACGAACGGAAATTAAGTGACTTTTTTGAGAACAATTCACCCCTATGCTTTCCTATGGGAATCCTCCCTATGGTTTACTATGGGAATGAATTTCCATGTTGATTCACTTACTTCATGTGAAAGATTTCTATAAAAACCAAGTGTTTCCATCTATATCTGCGTGAATTATGTAAACTAGCACCTTTTTTTAAAGAAAGACCAGAAATTAAATGACTTTTTCCCAGAAAAATCACTCCATTGATTTACTATGGGAATATGACCTCATATGGAATATTTATTTTATTTTCAAGGATATCGTTAAATTCGAAGTGTTTGCCAGTTTACCTACGTGAATAAAGTAAATGTACATGATTTTGTAAAGAACGAACGGAAATTAAGTGACTTTTTTCGAGCACAATTCACCCCTATGCTTTCCTATGGGAATCCTCCCTATACTTTACTATGGGAATGAAATAACATGTCGATTCACTTACTTCATGTGAAGGATTGCTATAAAAACGAAGTGTTTCCATCAATATCTGCGGAAATTAAGTAAACTAGCCCCTTTTGTTGAAGAAAGACCTGAAATTAAACGAGTTTTTTCCAGAAAAATCACTCCATTGATTTACTATGGGAATATGACCTCATATGGAATATTTATTTTATTTTCAAGGATAACGTTAAAAACGAAGTGTTTGCCAGTTTACCTACGTGAATAAAGTAAATGTACAAGATTTTGTAAAGAACGAACGGAAATTAAGTGACTTTTTTGAGAACAATTCACCCCTATGCTTTCCTATGGGAATCCTCCCTATGGTTTACTATGGGAATGAATTTCCATGTTGATTCACTTACTTCATGTGAAAGATTTCTATAAAAACCAAGTGTTTCCATCTATATCTGCGTGAATTATGTAAACTAGCACCTTTTTTTAAAGAAAGACCAGAAATTAAATGAGTTTTTCCCAGAAAAATCACTCCATTGATTTACTAATGGAATATGACCTCATATGGAATATTTATTTTATTTTCAAGGATATCGTTAAAAACGAAGTGTTTGCCAGTTTACCTACGTGAATAAAGTAAATGTACATGATTTTGTAAAGAACGATCGGAAATTAAGTGACTTTTTTCGAGCACAATTCACCCCTATGCTTTCCTATGGGAATATGACCTCATATGGAATATTTTTTTTATTTTCGAGGATTTCGTTAAAAACGAAGTGTTTTCTATTAACTCTTGGTTAGTTACGTTAATTGGCTGATTTTTGTCGAGAACTAATGGAAATTAATTGAGTTATTGAAGAAAGAATTATCTTCAATGCTTGTCTATGGAACACGAAACGACACCAGAAAAAGTGCAGCATTTTCTAAAGTTTCGAACGAAAATCTTTGATTTTGCCATTTTTCACTCTAATCTCATCTCAACTAGTACTCAAGGATTTCGATCATAAAAGTGATTAAACATGTAATATAGCATATTTATACGTATATTAACATATTCCCATCAAATTTTCTGCAGAAATTAATTTTAATAAGAAACTGATTTTCATTGTCTCCTATGGTAATCCTCCTTATACTTTGCTATGGGAATGAAATACCACTTCGATTCACTTACTTCATGTGAAGGATTTCTATAAAAACGAAGTGTTTCCATCTATATCTGCGTTAATTAAGTAAACAACCCCCTTTTTTTAAAGAAAGACCTGAAATTAAATGAATTTTTTCCAGAAAAATCACTCCATTGCTTTACTATGGGAATATGACCTCATATGGAATATTTATTTTATTTTCGAAGATATCGTTAAAAACGAAGTGTTTGCCAGTTTACCTACGTGAATAAAGTAAATGTACAAGATTTTGTGAAGAACGAACGGAAATTAAGTGACTTTTTTCGAGAACAATTCACCCCTATGCTTTCCTATGGGAATCCTCCCTATGGTTTACTATGGGAATGAATTACCATGTTGATTCACTTACTTCATGTGAAGGATTTCTATAAAAACCAAGTGTTTCCATCTATATCTTCGTGAATTATGTAAACTAGCACCTTTTTTTAAGAAAGACCAGAAATTAAATGAGTTTTTCCAGAAAAATCACTCCATTGATTTACTATGGGAATATGACCTCATATGGAATATTTATTTTATTTTCAGGGATATCGTTAAAAACGAAGTGTTTGCATGTTTACCTACGTGAATAAAATAAATGTACAAGATTTTGTAAAGAACGAACGGAAATTAAGTGACTTTTTTCGAGCACAATTCACCCCTATGCTTTCCTATGGGAATCCTCCCTATGGTTTACTATGGGAATGAAATACCATGTCGATTCACTTACTTCATGTGAAGGATTTCTATAAAAACCAAGTGTTTCCATCTATATCTGCGTGAAGTATGTAAACTAGCACCTTTTTTTAAAGAAAGACCTGAAATTAAATGAGTTTTTTTCCTGAAAAATCACTCCATTGATTTACTATGGGAATATGACCTGATATGGAATATTTATTTTATTTTCGAAGATATCGTTAAACACGAAGTGTTTGCCAGTTTACCTACGTGAATAAAGTAAATGTACAAGATTTTGTAAAGATCGAACGGAAATTAAGTGACTTTTTTCGAGCACAATTCACCCCTATGCTTTCCTATGGGAATCCTCCCTATGGTTTACTATGGGAATGAAATACCATGTCGATTCACTTACTTCATGTGAAGGATTTCTATAAAAACCAAGTGTTTCAATCTATATCTGCGTGAATTATGTAAACTAGCACCTTTTTTTAAAGAAAGACCAGAAATTAAATGAGTTTTTTCCAGAAAAATCACTCCTTTGATTTACTATGGGAATATGACCTCATATGGAATATTTATTTTATTTTCGAAGATATCGTTAAAAACGAAGTGTTTGCCAGTTTACCTATGTGAATAAAGTAAATGTACAAGATTTTGTAAAGAACGAACGGAAATTAAGTGACTTCTTTCGAGCACAATTCATCCCTATGCTTTCCTATGGGAATCCTCCCTATACTTTACTATGGGAATGAAATAACATGTCGATTCACTTACTTCATGTGAAGGATTTCTATAAAAACGAAGTGTTTCCATCTATATCTGCGTAAATTAAGTAAACTAGTCCCTTTTCTTAAAGAAAGACCTGAAATTAAATGAGTTTTTTCCAGAAAAATCACTCCATTGCTTTACTATGGGAATATGACCTCATATGGAATATTTATTTTATTTTCGAAGATATCGTTAAAAACGAAGTGTTTGCCAGTTTAACTACGTGAATAAAGTAAATGTACAAGATTTTGTAAAGAACGAACGGAAATTAAGTGACTTTTTTCGAGAAACAATTCACCCCTATGCTTTCCTATGGGAATCCTCCCTATGGTTTACTATGGGAATGAATTACCATGTTGATTCACTTACTTCATGTGAAGGATTTCTATAAAAACCAAGTGTTTCCATCTATATCTGCGTGAATTATGTAAACTAGCACCTTTTTTAAGAAAGACCAGAAATTAAATGAGTTTTTTCCAGAAAAATCACTCCATTGATTTACTATGGGAATATGACCTCATATGGAATATTTATTTTATTTTCAAGGATATCGTTAAAAACGAAGTGTTTGCCAGTTTACCTACGTGAATAAAGTAAATGTAGAAGATTTTGTAAAGAACGAACGGAAATTAAGTGACTTTTTTCGAGCACAATTCACCCCTATGCTTTCCTATGGGAATATGACCTCATATGGAATATTTTTTTTATTTTCGAGGATTTCGTTAAAAACGAAATGTTTTCTATTAAATCTTGGTTAGTTACGTTAATTGGCTGATTTTTGTCGAGAAATAATGGAAATTAATTGAGTTATTGAAGAAAGAATTATCTTCAATGCTTGTCTATGGAACACGAAACGACACCAGAAAAAGTGTAGCATTTTCTACAGTTTCGAACGAAAATCTTTGATTTTGCCATTTTTCACTCTAATCTCATCTCAACTAGTACTCAAGGATTTCGATCATAAAAGTGATTAAACATGTAATATAGCATATTTATACGTATATTAACATATTCTCATCAAATTTTCTGCAGAAATTAATTTTAATAAGAAACTGATTTTCATTGTCTCCTATGGGAATCCTCCCTATACTTTACTATGGGAATGAAATACCACTTCGATTCACTTACTTCATGTGAAGGATTTCTATAAACACGAAGTGTTTCCATCTATATCTGCGTTAATTAAGTAAACTAGCCCCTTTTTTTAAAGAAAGACCTGAAATTAAATGAATTTTTTCCAGAAAAATCACTCCATTGCTTTACTATGGGAATATGACCTCACATGGAATATTTATTTTATTTTCGAAGATATCGTTAAAAACGAAGTGTTTGCCAGTTTAACTACGTGAATAAAGTAAATGTACAAGATTTTGTAAAGATCGAACGGAAATTAAGTGACTTTTTTCGAGCACAATTCACCCCTATGCTTTCCTATGGGAATCCTCCCTATGGTTTACTATGGGAATGAAATACCATGTCGATTCACTTACTTCATGTGAAGGATTTCTATAAAAACCAAGTGTTTCCATCTATATCTGCGTGAATTATGTAAACTAGCACCTTTTTTTAAAGAAAGATCTGAAATTAAATGAGTTTTTTCCAGAAAAATCACTCCATTGATTTACTATGGGAATATGACCTCATATGGAATATTTATTTTATTTTCGAAGATATCGTTAAACTCGAAGTGTTTGCCAGTTCACCTACGTGAATAAAGTAAATGTACAAGATTTTGTAAAGAACGAACGGAAATTAAGTGACTTTTTTCGTGCACAATTCACCCCTATGCTTTCCTATGGGAATCCTCCCTATACTTTACTATGGGAATGAAATAACATGTCGATTCACTTACTTCATGTGAAGGATTTCTATAAACACGAAGTGTTTCCATCTATATCTGCGTAAATTAAGTAAACTAGCCCCTTTTTTTAAAGAAAGACCTGAAATTAAATGAGTTTTTTCCAAAAAATCACTCCATTGCTTTACTATGGGAATATGACCTCATATGGAATATTTATTTTATTTTCGAAGATATCGTTAAAAACGAAGTGTTTGCCAGTTTACCTACGTGAATAAAGTAAATGTACAAGATTTTGTAAAGAACGAACGGAAATTAAGTGACTTTTTTCGAGCACAATTCACCCCTAATCTTTCCTATGGGAATCCTCCCTATACTTTACTATGGGAATGAAATAACATGTCGATTCACTTACTTCATGTGAAGGATTTCTATAAAAACGAAGTGTTTCCATCTATATCTGCGTAAATTAAGTAAACTAGCCCCTTTTTTTAAAGAAAGACCTGAAATTAAAAGAATTTTTTCCAGAAAAATCACTCCATTGCTTTACTATGAGAATGTGACCTCATATGGAATATTTATTTTATTTTCGAAGATATTGTTAAAAACGAAGTGTTTGCCAGTTTACCTACGTGAATAAAGTAAATGTACAAGAATTTGTAAAGAACGAACGGAAATTAAGTGACTTTTTTCGAGAACAATTCACCCCTATGCTTTCCTATGGGAATCCTCCCTACGGTTTACTATGGGAATGAATTACCATGTTGATTCACTTACTTCATGTGAAGTATTTCAATAAAAACCAAGTGTTTCCATCTATATCTGCGTGAATTATGTAAACTAGCACCTTTTTTTAAACAAAGACCTGAAATTAAATGAGTTTTTTCCAGAAAAATCACTCCATTGATTTACTATGGGAATATGACCTCATATGGAATATTTATTTTATTTTCAAGGATAACGTTAAAAACGAAGTGTTTGCCAGTTTACCTACGTGAATAAAGTAAATGTACAAGATTTTGTAAAGAACGAACGGAAATTAAGTGACTTTTTTCGAGCACAATTCACCCCTATGCTTTCCTATGGGAATATGACCTCATTTGGAATATTTTTTTTATTTTCGAGGATTTCGTTAAAAACGAAGTGTTTTCTATTAAATCTTGGTTAGTTACGTTAATTGGCTGATTTTTGTCGAGAAATAATGAAAATAAATTGAGTTATTGAAGAAAGAATTATCTTCAATGCTTGTCTATGGAACACGAAACGACACCAGAAAAAGTGCAGCATTTTCTACAGTTTCGAACGAAAATCTTTGATTTTGCCATTTTTCACTCTAAACTCATCTCAACTAGTTCTCAAGGATTTCGATCATAAAAGTGATTAAACATGTAATATAGCATATTTATACGTATATTAACATATTCTCATCAAATTTTCTGCACAAATTAATTTTAATAAGAAACTGATTTTCATTGTCTCCTATGGGAATCCTCCCTGTACTTTACTATGGGAATGAAATACCACTTCGATTCACTTACTTAATGTGAAGGATTTCTATAAAAACGGAGTGTTTCCATCTATATCTGCGTTTATTAAGTAAACTAGCCCCTTTTTTTAAAGAAAGACCTGAAATTAAATGAATTTTTTCCAGAAAAATCACTCCATTGCTTTACTATGGGAATATGACCTGATATGGAATATTTATTTTATTTTCGAAGATATCGTTAAAAACGAAGTGTTTTCCAGTTTACCTACGTGAATAAAGTAAATGTACAAGATTTTGTAAAGATCGAACGGAAATTAAGTGACTTTTTTCGAGCACAATTCACCCCTATGCTTTCCTATGGGAATCCTCCCTATGGTTTACTATGGGAATGAAATACCATGTCGATTCACTTACTTCATGTGAAGGATTTCTATAAAAACGAAGTGTTTCCATCTATATCTGCGTAAATTAAGTAAACTAGCCCCTTTTTTTAAAGAAAGACCTGAAATTAAATGAGTTTTTTCCAGAAAAATCACTCCATTGCTTTACTATGGGAATATGACCTCATATGGAATATTTATTTTATTTTCGAAGATATCGTTAAAAACGAAGTGTTTTCCAGTTTACCTACGTGAATAAAGTAAATGTACAAGATTTTGTAAAGATCGAACGGAAATTAAGTGACTTTTTTCGAGCACAATTCACCCCTATGCTTTCCTATGGGAATATGACCTCATATGGAATATGTTTTTTATTTTCGAGGATTTCGTTAAAAACGAAGTGTTTTCTATTAAATCATGGTGAGTTACGTTAATTGGCTGATTTTTGTCGAGAAATAATGGAAATTAATTGAGTTATTGAAGAAAGAATTATCTTCAATGCTTGTCTATGGAACACGAAACGACACCAGAAAAAGTGCAGCATTTTCTACAGTTTCGAACGAAAATCTTTGATTTTGCCATTTTTCACTCTAATCTCATCTCAACTAGTACTCAAGGATTTCGATCATAAAAGTGATTAAACATGTAATATAGCATATTTATACGTATATTAACATATTCTCATCAAATTTTCTGCAGAAATTAATTTTAATAAGAAACTGATTTTCATTGTCTCCTATGGGAATCCTCCTTATACTTTACTATGGGAATGAAATACCACTTCGATTCACTTACTTCATGTGAAGGATTTCTATAAAAACGAAGTGTTTCCATCTATATCTGCGTTAATTAAGTAAACTAGCCCCTTTTTTTAAAGAAAGACCTGAAATTAAATGAATTTTTTCCAGAAAAATCAGTCCATTGCTTTACTATGGGAATATGACCTCATATGGAATATTTATTTTATTTTCGAAGATATCGTTAAAAGCGAAGTGTTTGCCAGTTTATCTACGTGAACAAAGTAAATGTACAAGATTTTATAAAGATCGAACGGAAATTAAGTGACTTTTTTCGAGCACAATTCACCCCTATGCTTTCCTATGGGAATCCTCCCTATACTTTACTATGGGAATGAAATAACATGTCGATTCACTTACTTCATGTGAAGGATTGCTATAAAAACGAAGTGTTTCCATCAATATCTGCGGAAATTAAGTAAACTAGCCCCTTTTTTTGAAGAAAGACCTGAAATTAAACGAGTTTTTTCCAGAAAAATCACTCCATTGATTTACTATGGGAATATGACCTCATATGGAATATTTATTTTATTTTCAAGGATAACGTTAAAAACGAAGTGTTTGCCAGTTTACCTACGTGAATAAAGTAAATGTACAAGATTTTGTAAAGAACGAACGGAAATTAAGTGACTTTTTTGAGAACAATTCACCCCTATGCTTTCCTATGGGAATCCTCCCTATGGTTTACTATGGGAATGAATTTCCATGTTGATTCACTTACTTCATGTGAAAGATTTCTATAAAAACCAAGTGTTTCCATCTATATCTGCGTGAATTATGTAAACTAGCACCTTTTTTTAAAGAAAGACCAGAAATTAAATGAGTTTTTCCCAGAAAAATCACTCCATTGATTTACTAATGGAATATGACCTCATATGGAATATTTATTTTATTTTCAAGGATATCGTTAAAAACGAAGTGTTTGCCAGTTTACCTACGTGAATAAAGTAAATGTACATGATTTTGTAAAGAACGATCGGAAATTAAGTGACTTTTTTCGAGCACAATTCACCCCTATGCTTTCCTATGGGAATATGACCTCATATGGAATATTTTTTTTATTTTCGAGGATTTCGTTAAAAACGAAGTGTTTTCTATTAAATCTTGGTTAGTTACGTTAATTGGCTGATTTTTGTCGAGAACTAATGGAAATTAATTGAGTTATTGAAGAAAGAATTATCTTCAATGCTTGTCTATGGAACACGAAACGACACCAGAAAAAGTGCAGCATTTTCTAAAGTTTCGAACGAAAATCTTTGATTTTGCCATTTTTCACTCTAATCTCATCTCAACTAGTACTCAAGGATTTCGATCATAAAAGTGATTAAACATGTAATATAGCATATTTATACGTATATTAACATATTCCCATCAAATTTTCTGCAGAAATTAATTTTAATAAGAAACTGATTTTCATTGTCTCCTATGGTAATCCTCCTTATACTTTGCTATGGGAATGAAATACCACTTCGATTCACTTACTTCATGTGAAGGATTTCTATAAAAACGAAGTGTTTCCATCTATATCTGCGTTAATTAAGTAAACAACCCCCTTTTTTTAAAGAAAGACCTGAAATTAAATGAATTTTTTCCAGAAAAATCACTCCATTGCTTTACTATGGGAATATGACCTCATATGGAATATTTATTTTATTTTCGAAGATATCGTTAAAAACGAAGTGTTTGCCAGTTTACCTACGTGAATAAAGTAAATGTACAAGATTTTGTGAAGAACGAACGGAAATTAAGTGACTTTTTTCGAGAACAATTCACCCCTATGCTTTCCTATGGGAATCCTCCCTATGGTTTACTATGGGAATGAATTACCATGTTGATTCACTTACTTCATGTGAAGGATTTCTATAAAAACCAAGTGTTTCCATCTATATCTGCGTGAATTATGTAAACTAGCACCTTTTTTTAAAGAAAGATCTGAAATTAAATGAGTTTTTTCCAGAAAAATCACTCCATTGATTTACTATGGGAATATGACCTCATATGGAATATTTATTTTATTTTCGAAGATATCGTTAAACTCGAAGTGTTTGCCAGTTCACCTACGTGAATAAAGTAAATGTACAAGATTTTGTAAAGAACGAACGGAAATTAAGTGACTTTTTTCGTGCACAATTCACCCCTATGCTTTCCTATGGGAATCCTCCCTATACTTTACTATGGGAATGAAATAACATGTCGATTCACTTACTTCATGTGAAGGATTTCTATAAACACGAAGTGTTTCCATCTATATCTGCGTAAATTAAGTAAACTAGCCCCTTTTTTTAAAGAAAGACCTGAAATTAAATGAGTTTTTTCCAAAAAATCACTCCATTGCTTTACTATGGGAATATGACCTCATATGGAATATTTATTTTATTTTCGAAGATATCGTTAAAAACGAAGTGTTTGCCAGTTTACCTACGTGCATAAAGTAAATGTACAAGATTTTGTAAAGAACGAACGGAAATTAAGTGACTTTTTTCGAGCACAATTCACCCCTAATCTTTCCTATGGGAATCCTCCCTATACTTTACTATGGGAATGAAATAACATGTCGATTCACTTACTTCATGTGAAGGATTTCTATAAAAACGAAGTGTTTCCATCTATATCTGCGTAAATTAAGTAAACTAGCCCCTTTTTTTAAAGAAAGACCTGAAATTAAAAGAATTTTTTCCAGAAAAATCACTCCATTGCTTTACTATGAGAATGTGACCTCATATGGAATATTTATTTTATTTTCGAAGATATTGTTAAAAACGAAGTGTTTGCCAGTTTACCTACGTGAATAAAGTAAATGTACAAGAATTTGTAAAGAACGAACGGAAATTAAGTGACTTTTTTCGAGAACAATTCACCCCTATGCTTTCCTATGGGAATCCTCCCTACGGTTTACTATGGGAATGAATTACCATGTTGATTCACTTACTTCATGTGAAGTATTTCAATAAAAACCAAGTGTTTCCATCTATATCTGCGTGAATTATGTAAACTAGCACCTTTTTTTAAACAAAGACCTGAAATTAAATGAGTTTTTTCCAGAAAAATCACTCCATTGATTTACTATGGGAATATGACCTCATATGGAATATTTATTTTATTTTCAAGGATAACGTTAAAAACGAAGTGTTTGCCAGTTTACCTACGTGAATAAAGTAAATGTACAAGATTTTGTAAAGAACGAACGGAAATTAAGTGACTTTTTTCGAGCACAATTCACCCCTATGCTTTCCTATGGGAATATGACCTCATTTGGAATATTTTTTTTATTTTCGAGGATTTCGTTAAAAACGAAGTGTTTTCTATTAAATCTTGGTTAGTTACGTTAATTGGCTGATTTTTGTCGAGAAATAATGAAAATAAATTGAGTTATTGAAGAAAGAATTATCTTCAATGCTTGTCTATGGAACACGAAACGACACCAGAAAAAGTGCAGCATTTTCTACAGTTTCGAACGAAAATCTTTGATTTTGCCATTTTTCACTCTAAACTCATCTCAACTAGTTCTCAAGGATTTCGATCATAAAAGTGATTAAACATGTAATATAGCATATTTATACGTATATTAACATATTCTCATCAAATTTTCTGCACAAATTAATTTTAATAAGAAACTGATTTTCATTGTCTCCTATGGGAATCCTCCCTGTACTTTACTATGGGAATGAAATACCACTTCGATTCACTTACTTAATGTGAAGGATTTCTATAAAAACGGAGTGTTTCCATCTATATCTGCGTTTATTAAGTAAACTAGCCCCTTTTTTTAAAGAAAGACCTGAAATTAAATGAATTTTTTCCAGAAAAATCACTCCATTGCTTTACTATGGGAATATGACCTCATATGGAATATTTATTTTATTTTCGAAGATATCGTTAAAAACGAAGTGTTTGCCAGTTTATCTACGTGAATAAAGTAAATGTACAAGATTTTGTAAAGAGCGAACGGAAATTAAGTGACTTTTTTCGAGCACAATTCAACCCTATGCTTTCCTATGGGAATCCTCCCTATGGTTTACTATGGGAATGAAATACCATGTCGATTCACTTACTTCATGTGAAGGATTTCTATAAAAACCAAGTGTTTCCATCTATATCTGCGGGAATTATGTAAACTAGCACCTTTTTTTAAAGAAAGACCTGAAATTAAATGAGTTTTTTTCCAGAAAAATCACTCCATTGATTTACTATGGGAATATGACCTGATATGGAATATTTATTTTATTTTCGAAGATATCGTTAAAAACGAAGTGTTTTCCAGTTTACCTACGTGAATAAAGTAAATGTACAAGATTTTGTAAAGATCGAACGGAAATTAAGTGACTTTTTTCGAGCACAATTCACCCCTATGCTTTCCTATGGGAATCCTCCCTATGGTTTACTATGGGAATGAAATACCATGTCGATTCACTTACTTCATGTGAAGGATTTCTATAAAAACGAAGTGTTTCCATCTATATCTGCGTAAATTAAGTAAACTAGCCCCTTTTTTTAAAGAAAGACCTGAAATTAAATGAGTTTTTTCCAGAAAAATCACTCCATTGCTTTACTATGGGAATATGACCTCATATGGAATATTTATTTTATTTTCGAAGATATCGTTAAAAACGAAGTGTTTTCCAGTTTACCTACGTGAATAAAGTAAATGTACAAGATTTTGTAAAGATCGAACGGAAATTAAGTGACTTTTTTCGAGCACAATTCACCCCTATGCTTTCCTATGGGAATATGACCTCATATGGAATATTTTTTTTATTTTCGAGGATTTCGTTAAAAACGAAGTGTTTTCTATTAAATCATGGTGAGTTACGTTAATTGGCTGATTTTTGTCGAGAAATAATGGAAATTAATTGAGTTATTGAAGAAAGAATTATCTTCAATGCTTGTCTATGGAACACGAAACGACACCAGAAAAAGTGCAGCATTTTCTACAGTTTCGAACGAAAATCTTTGATTTTGCCATTTTTCACTCTAATCTCATCTCAACTAGTACTCAAGGATTTCGATCATAAAAGTGATTAAACATGTAATATAGCATATTTATACGTATATTAACATATTCTCATCAAATTTTCTGCAGAAATTAATTTTAATAAGAAACTGATTTTCATTGTCTCCTATGGGAATCCTCCTTATACTTTACTATGGGAATGAAATACCACTTCGATTCACTTACTTCATGTGAAGGATTTCTATAAAAACGAAGTGTTTCCATCTATATCTGCGTTAATTAAGTAAACTAGCCCCTTTTTTTAAAGAAAGACCTGAAATTAAATGAATTTTTTCCAGAAAAATCAGTCCATTGCTTTACTATGGGAATATGACCTCATATGGAATATTTATTTTATTTTCGAAGATATCGTTAAAAGCGAAGTGTTTGCCAGTTTATCTACGTGAACAAAGTAAATGTACAAGATTTTATAAAGATCGAACGGAAATTAAGTGACTTTTTTCGAGCACAATTCACCCCTATGCTTTCCTATGGGAATCCTCCCTATACTTTACTATGGGAATGAAATAACATGTCGATTCACTTACTTCATGTGAAGGATTGCTATAAAAACGAAGTGTTTCCATCAATATCTGCGGAAATTAAGTAAACTAGCCCCTTTTTTTGAAGAAAGACCTGAAATTAAACGAGTTTTTTCCAGAAAAATCACTCCATTGATTTACTATGGGAATATGACCTCATATGGAATATTTATTTTATTTTCAAGGATAACGTTAAAAACGAAGTGTTTGCCAGTTTACCTACGTGAATAAAGTAAATGTACAAGATTTTGTAAAGAACGAACGGAAATTAAGTGACTTTTTTGAGAACAATTCACCCCTATGCTTTCCTATGGGAATCCTCCCTATGGTTTACTATGGGAATGAATTTCCATGTTGATTCACTTACTTCATGTGAAAGATTTCTATAAAAACCAAGTGTTTCCATCTATATCTGCGTGAATTATGTAAACTAGCACCTTTTTTTAAAGAAAGACCAGAAATTAAATGAGTTTTTCCCAGAAAAATCACTCCATTGATTTACTAATGGAATATGACCTCATATGGAATATTTATTTTATTTTCAAGGATATCGTTAAAAACGAAGTGTTTGCCAGTTTACCTACGTGAATAAAGTAAATGTACATGATTTTGTAAAGAACGATCGGAAATTAAGTGACTTTTTTCGAGCACAATTCACCCCTATGCTTTCCTATGGGAATATGACCTCATATGGAATATTTTTTTTATTTTCGAGGATTTCGTTAAAAACGAAGTGTTTTCTATTAAATCTTGGTTAGTTACGTTAATTGGCTGATTTTTGTCGAGAACTAATGGAAATTAATTGAGTTATTGAAGAAAGAATTATCTTCAATGCTTGTCTATGGAACACGAAACGACACCAGAAAAAGTGCAGCATTTTCTAAAGTTTCGAACGAAAATCTTTGATTTTGCCATTTTTCACTCTAATCTCATCTCAACTAGTACTCAAGGATTTCGATCATAAAAGTGATTAAACATGTAATATAGCATATTTATACGTATATTAACATATTCCCATCAAATTTTCTGCAGAAATTAATTTTAATAAGAAACTGATTTTCATTGTCTCCTATGGTAATCCTCCTTATACTTTGCTATGGGAATGAAATACCACTTCGATTCACTTACTTCATGTGAAGGATTTCTATAAAAACGAAGTGTTTCCATCTATATCTGCGTTAATTAAGTAAACAACCCCCTTTTTTTAAAGAAAGACCTGAAATTAAATGAATTTTTTCCAGAAAAATCACTCCATTGCTTTACTATGGGAATATGACCTCATATGGAATATTTATTTTATTTTCGAAGATATCGTTAAAAACGAAGTGTTTGCCAGTTTACCTACGTGAATAAAGTAAATGTACAAGATTTTGTGAAGAACGAACGGAAATTAAGTGACTTTTTTCGAGAACAATTCACCCCTATGCTTTCCTATGGGAATCCTCCCTATGGTTTACTATGGGAATGAATTACCATGTTGATTCACTTACTTCATGTGAAGGATTTCTATAAAAACCAAGTGTTTCCATCTATATCTTCGTGAATTATGTAAACTAGCACCTTTTTTTAAGAAAGACCAGAAATTAAATGAGTTTTTCCAGAAAAATCACTCCATTGATTTACTATGGGAATATGACCTCATATGGAATATTTATTTTATTTTCAGGGATATCGTTAAAAACGAAGTGTTTGCATGTTTACCTACGTGAATAAAATAAATGTACAAGATTTTGTAAAGAACGAACGGAAATTAAGTGACTTTTTTCGAGCACAATTCACCCCTATGCTTTCCTATGGGAATCCTCCCTATGGTTTACTATGGGAATGAAATACCATGTCGATTCACTTACTTCATGTGAAGGATTTCTATAAAAACCAAGTGTTTCCATCTATATCTGCGTGAAGTATGTAAACTAGCACCTTTTTTTAAAGAAAGACCTGAAATTAAATGAGTTTTTTTCCTGAAAAATCACTCCATTGATTTACTATGGGAATATGACCTGATATGGAATATTTATTTTATTTTCGAAGATATCGTTAAACACGAAGTGTTTGCCAGTTTACCTACGTGAATAAAGTAAATGTACAAGATTTTGTAAAGATCGAACGGAAATTAAGTGACTTTTTTCGAGCACAATTCACCCCTATGCTTTCCTATGGGAATCCTCCCTATGGTTTACTATGGGAATGAAATACCATGTCGATTCACTTACTTCATGTGAAGGATTTCTATAAAAACCAAGTGTTTCAATCTATATCTGCGTGAATTATGTAAACTAGCACCTTTTTTTAAAGAAAGACCAGAAATTAAATGAGTTTTTTCCAGAAAAATCACTCCTTTGATTTACTATGGGAATATGACCTCATATGGAATATTTATTTTATTTTCGAAGATATCGTTAAAAACGAAGTGTTTGCCAGTTTACCTATGTGAATAAAGTAAATGTACAAGATTTTGTAAAGAACGAACGGAAATTAAGTGACTTCTTTCGAGCACAATTCATCCCTATGCTTTCCTATGGGAATCCTCCCTATACTTTACTATGGGAATGAAATAACATGTCGATTCACTTACTTCATGTGAAGGATTTCTATAAAAACGAAGTGTTTCCATCTATATCTGCGTAAATTAAGTAAACTAGTCCCTTTTCTTAAAGAAAGACCTGAAATTAAATGAGTTTTTTCCAGAAAAATCACTCCATTGCTTTACTATGGGAATATGACCTCATATGGAATATTTATTTTATTTTCGAAGATATCGTTAAAAACGAAGTGTTTGCCAGTTTAACTACGTGAATAAAGTAAATGTACAAGATTTTGTAAAGAACGAACGGAAATTAAGTGACTTTTTTCGAGAACAATTCACCCCTATGCTTTCCTATGGGAATCCTCCCTATGGTTTACTATGGGAATGAATTACCATGTTGATTCACTTACTTCATGTGAAGGATTTCTATAAAAACCAAGTGTTTCCATCTATATCTGCGTGAATTATGTAAACTAGCACCTTTTTTTAAGAAAGACCAGAAATTAAATGAGTTTTTTCCAGAAAAATCACTCCATTGATTTACTATGGGAATATGACCTCATATGGAATATTTATTTTATTTTCAAGGATATCGTTAAAAACGAAGTGTTTGCCAGTTTACCTACGTGAATAAAGTAAATGTAGAAGATTTTGTAAAGAACGAACGGAAATTAAGTGACTTTTTTCGAGCACAATTCACCCCTATGCTTTCCTATGGGAATATGACCTCATATGGAATATTTTTTTTATTTTCGAGGATTTCGTTAAAAACGAAATGTTTTCTATTAAATCTTGGTTAGTTACGTTAATTGGCTGATTTTTGTCGAGAAATAATGGAAATTAATTGAGTTATTGAAGAAAGAATTATCTTCAATGCTTGTCTATGGAACACGAAACGACACCAGAAAAAGTGTAGCATTTTCTACAGTTTCGAACGAAAATCTTTGATTTTGCCATTTTTCACTCTAATCTCATCTCAACTAGTACTCAAGGATTTCGATCATAAAAGTGATTAAACATGTAATATAGCATATTTATACGTATATTAACATATTCTCATCAAATTTTCTGCAGAAATTAATTTTAATAAGAAACTGATTTTCATTGTCTCCTATGGGAATCCTCCCTATACTTTACTATGGGAATGAAATACCACTTCGATTCACTTACTTCATGTGAAGGATTTCTATAAACACGAAGTGTTTCCATCTATATCTGCGTTAATTAAGTAAACTAGCCCCTTTTTTTAAAGAAAGACCTGAAATTAAATGAATTTTTTCCAGAAAAATCACTCCATTGCTTTACTATGGGAATATGACCTCACATGGAATATTTATTTTATTTTCGAAGATATCGTTAAAAACGAAGTGTTTGCCAGTTTAACTACGTGAATAAAGTAAATGTACAAGATTTTGTAAAGATCGAACGGAAATTAAGTGACTTTTTTCGAGCACAATTCACCCCTATGCTTTCCTATGGGAATCCTCCCTATGGTTTACTATGGGAATGAAATACCATGTCGATTCACTTACTTCATGTGAAGGATTTCTATAAAAACCAAGTGTTTCCATCTATATCTGCGTGAATTATGTAAACTAGCACCTTTTTTTAAAGAAAGATCTGAAATTAAATGAGTTTTTTCCAGAAAAATCACTCCATTGATTTACTATGGGAATATGACCTCATATGGAATATTTATTTTATTTTCGAAGATATCGTTAAACTCGAAGTGTTTGCCAGTTCACCTACGTGAATAAAGTAAATGTACAAGATTTTGTAAAGAACGAACGGAAATTAAGTGACTTTTTTCGTGCACAATTCACCCCTATGCTTTCCTATGGGAATCCTCCCTATACTTTACTATGGGAATGAAATAACATGTCGATTCACTTACTTCATGTGAAGGATTTCTATAAACACGAAGTGTTTCCATCTATATCTGCGTAAATTAAGTAAACTAGCCCCTTTTTTTAAAGAAAGACCTGAAATTAAATGAGTTTTTTCCAAAAAATCACTCCATTGCTTTACTATGGGAATATGACCTCATATGGAATATTTATTTTATTTTCGAAGATATCGTTAAAAACGAAGTGTTTGCCAGTTTACCTACGTGAATAAAGTAAATGTACAAGATTTTGTAAAGAACGAACGGAAATTAAGTGACTTTTTTCGAGCACAATTCACCCCTAATCTTTCCTATGGGAATCCTCCCTATACTTTACTATGGGAATGAAATAACATGTCGATTCACTTACTTCATGTGAAGGATTTCTATAAAAACGAAGTGTTTCCATCTATATCTGCGTAAATTAAGTAAACTAGCCCCTTTTTTTAAAGAAAGACCTGAAATTAAAAGAATTTTTTCCAGAAAAATCACTCCATTGCTTTACTATGAGAATGTGACCTCATATGGAATATTTATTTTATTTTCGAAGATATTGTTAAAAACGAAGTGTTTGCCAGTTTACCTACGTGAATAAAGTAAATGTACAAGAATTTGTAAAGAACGAACGGAAATTAAGTGACTTTTTTCGAGAACAATTCACCCCTATGCTTTCCTATGGGAATCCTCCCTACGGTTTACTATGGGAATGAATTACCATGTCGATTCACTTACTTCATGTGAAGTATTTCAATAAAAACCAAGTGTTTCCATCTATATCTGCGTGAATTATGTAAACTAGCACCTTTTTTTAAACAAAGACCTGAAATTAAATGAGTTTTTTCCAGAAAAATCACTCCTTTGATTTACTATGGGAATATGACCTCATATGGAATATTTATTTTATTTTCGAAGATATCGTTAAAAACGAAGTGTTTGCCAGTTACCTATGTGAATAAAGTAAATGTACAAGATTTTGTAAAGAACGAACGGAAATTAAGTGACTTCTTTCGAGCACAATTCATCCCTATGCTTTCCTATGGGAATCCTCCCTATACTTTACTATGGGAATGAAATAACATGTCGATTCACTTACTTCATGTGAAGGATTTCTATAAAAACGAAGTGTTTCCATCTATATCTGCGTAAATTAAGTAAACTAGTCCCTTTTCTTAAAGAAAGACCTGAAATTAAATGAGTTTTTCCAGAAAATCACTCCATTGCTTTACTACGGGAATATGACCTCATATGGAATATTTATTTTATTTTCGAAGATATCGTTAAAAACGAAGTGTTTGCCAGTTTAACTACGTGAATAAAGTAAATGTACAAGATTTTGTAAAGAACGAACGGAAATTAAGTGACTTTTTTCGAGAACAATTCACCCCTATGCTTTCCTATGGGAATCCTCCCTATGGTTTACTAAGGGAATGAATTACCATGTTGATTCACTTACTTCATGTGAAGGATTTCTATAAAAACCAAGTGTTTCCATCTATATCTGCGTGAATTATGTAAACTAGCACCTTTTTTTAAGAAAGACCAGAAATTAAATGAGTTTTTTTCCAGAAAAATCACTCCATTGATTTACTATGGGAATATGACCTCATATGGAATATTTATTTTATTTTCAAGGATATCGTTAAAAACGAAGTGTTTGCCAGTTTACCTACGTGAATAAAGTAAATGTAGAAGATTTTGTAAAGAACGAACGGAAATTAAGTGACTTTTTTCGAGCACAATTCACCCCTATGCTTTCCTATGGGAATATGACCTCATATGGAATATTTTTTTTATTTTCGAGGATTTCGTTAAAAACGAAATGTTTTCTATTAAATCTTGGTTAGTTACGTTAATTGGCTGATTTTTGTCGAGAAATAATGGAAATTAATTGAGTTATTGAAGAAAGAATTATCTTCAATGCTTGTCTATGGAACACGAAACGACACCAGAAAAAGTGTAGTATTTTCTACAGTTTCGAACGAAAATCTTTGATTTTGCCATTTTTCACTCTAATCTCATCTCAACTAGTACTCAAGGATTTCGATCATAAAAGTGATTAAACATGTAATATAGCATATTTATACGTATATTAACATATTCTCATCAAATTTTCTGCAGAAATTAATTTTAATAAGAAACTGATTTTCATTGTCTCCTATGGGAATCTCCCTATACTTTACTATGGGAATGAAATACCACTTCGATTCACTTACTTCATGTGAAGGATTTCTATAAAAACGAAGTGTTTCCATCTATATCTGCGTTAATTAAGTAAACTAGCCCCTTTTTTTAAAGAAAGACCTGAAATTAAATGAATTTTTTCCAGAAAAATCACTCATTGCTTTACTATGGGAATATGACCTCACATGGAATATTTATTTTATTTTCGAAGATATCGTTAAAAACGAAGTGTTTGCCAGTTTAACTACGTGAATAAAGTAAATGTACAAGATATTGTAAAGATCGAACGGAAATTAAGTGACTTTTTTCGAGCACAATTCACCCCTATGCTTTCCTATGGGAATCCTCCCTATGGTTTACTATGGGAATAAAATACCATGTCGATTCACTTACTTCATGTGAAGGATTTCTATAAAAACCAAGTGTTTCCATCTATATCTGCGTGAATTATGTAAAGTAGCACCTTTTTTTTAAAGAAAGATCTGAAATTAAATGAGTTTTTTCCAGAAAAATCACTCCATTGATTTACTATGGGAATATGACCTCATATGGAATATTTATTTTATTTTCGAAGATATCGTTAAACTCGAAGTGTTTGCCAGTTCACCTACGTGAATAAAGTAAATGTACAAGATTTTGTAAAGAACGAACGGAAATTAAGTGACTTTTTCGTGCACAATTCACCCCTATGCTTTCCTATGGGAATCCTCCCTATACTTTACTATGGGAATGAAATAACATGTCGATTCACTTACTTCATGTGAAGGATTTCTATAAACACGAAGTGTTTCCATCTATATCTGCGTAAATTAAGTAAACTAGCCCCTTTTTTTAAAGAAAGACCTGAAATTAAATGAGTTTTTTCCAAAAAATCACTCCATTGCTTTACTATGGGAATATGACCTCATATGGAATATTTATTTTATTTTCGAAGATATCGTTAAAATCGAAGTGTTTGCCAGTTTACCTACGTGAATAAAGTAAATGTACAAGATTTGTAAAGAACGAACGGAAATTAAGTGACTTTTTCGAGCACAATTCACCCCTAATCTTTCCTATGGGAATCCTCCCTATACTTTACTATGGGAATGAAATAACATGTCGATTCACTACTTCATGTGAAGGATTTCTATAAAAACGAAGTGTTTCCATCTATATCTGCGTAAATTAAGTAAACTAGCCCCTTTTTGTAAAGAAAGACCTGAAATTAAAAGAATTTTTTCCAGAAAAATCACTCCATTGCTTTACTATGAGAATGTGACCTCATATGGAATATTTATTTTATTTTTCGAAGATATTGTTAAAAACGAAGTGTTTGCCAGTTTACCTACGTGAATAAAGTAAATGTACAAGAATTTGTAAAGAACGAACGGAAATTAAGTGACTTTTTTCGAGAACAATTCACCCCTATGCTTTCCTATGGGAATCCTCCCTACGGTTTACTATGGGAATGAATTACCATGTTGATTCACTTACTTCATGTGAAGTATTTCAATAAAAACCAAGTGTTTCCATCTATATCTGCGTGAATTATGTAAACTAGCACCTGTTTTTTAAACAAAGACCTGAAATTAAATGAGTTTTTTCCAGAAAAATCACTCCATTGATTTACTATGGGATATGACCTCATATGGAATATTTATTTTATTTTCAAGGATATCGTTAAAAACGAAGTGTTTGCCAGTTTACCTACGTGAATAAAGTAAATGTAGAAGATTTTGTAAAGAACGAACGGAAATTAAGTGACTTTTTTCGAAGCACAATTCACCCCTATGCTTTCCTATGGGAATATGACCTCATTTGGAATATTTTTTTTATTTTCGAGGATTTCGTTAAAAACGAAGTGTTTTCTATTAAATCTTGGTTAGTTACGTTAATTGGCTGATTTTTGTCGAGAAATAATGAAAATAAATTGAGTTATTGAAGAAAGAATTATCTTCAATGCTTGTCTATGGAACACGAAACGACACCAGAAAAAGTGCAGCATTTTCTACAGTTTCGAACGAAAATCTTTGATTTTGCCATTTTTCACTCTAAACTCATCTCAACTAGTTCTCAAGGATTTCGATCATAAAAGTGATTAAACATGTAATATAGCATATTTATACGTATATTAACATATTCTCATCAAATTTTCTGCACAAATTAATTTTAATAAGAAACTGATTTTCATTGTCTCCTAAGGGAATCCTCCCTGTACTTTACTATGGGAATGAAATACCACTTCGATTCACTTACTTAATGTGAAGGATTTCTATAAAAACGGAGTGTTTCCATCTATATCTGCGTTTATTAAGTAAACTAGCCCCTTTTTTTAAAGAAAGACCTGAAATTAAATGAATTTTTTCCAGAAAAATCACTCCATTGCTTTACTATGGGAATATGACCTCATATGGAATATTTATTTTATTTTCGAAGATATCGTTAAAAACGAAGTGTTTGCCAGTTTATCTACGTGAATAAAGTAAATGTACAAGATTTTGTAAAGAGCGAAAGGAAATTAAGTGACTTTTTTCGAGCACAATTCAACCTATGCTTTCCTATGGGAATCCTCCCTATGGTTTACTATGGGAATGAAATACCATGTCGATTCACTTACTTCATGTGAAGGATTTCTATAAAAACCAAGTGTTTCCATCTATATCTGCGTGAATTATGTAAACTAGCACCTTTTTTTAAAGAAAGACCTGAAATTAAATGAGTTTTTTTCCAGAAAAATCACTCCATTGATTTACTATGGGAATATGACCTGATATGGAATATTTATTTTATTTTCGAAGGTATCGTTAAAAACGAAGTGTTTTCCAGTTTACCTACGTGAATAAAGTAAATGTACAAGATTTTGTAAAGATCGAACGGAAATTAAGTGACTTTTTTCGAGCACAATTCACCCCTATGCTTTCCTATGGGAATCCTCCTATGGTTTACTATGGGAATGAAATACCATGTCGATTCACTTACTTCATGTGAAGGATTTCTATAAAAACGAAGTGTTTCCATCTATATCTGCGTAAATTAAGTAAACTAGCCCCTTTTTTTAAAGAAAGACCTGAAATTAAATGAGTTTTTTTCCAGAAAAATCACTCCATTGCTTTACTATGGGAATATGACCTCATATGGAATATTTATTTTATTTTCGAAGATATCGTTAAAAACGAAGTGTTTTCCAGTTTACCTACGTGAATAAAGTAAATGTACAAGATTTTGTAAAGATCGAACGGAAATTAAGTGACTTTTTTCGAGCACAATTCACCCCTATGCTTTCGTATGGGAATCCTCCCTATGGTTTACTATGGGAATGAAATACCATGTCGATTCACTTACTTCATGTGAAGGATTTCTATAAACACCAAGTGTTTCCCATCTATATCTGCGTGAATTATGTAAACTAGCACCTTTTTTTAAGAAAGACCAGAAATTAAATGAGTTTTTCCAGAAAAATCACTCCATTGATTTACTATGCGAATATGACCTCATATGGAATATTTATTTTATTTTCAAGGATATCGTTAAAAACGAAGTGTTTGCCAGTTTACCTACGTGAATAAAGTAAATGTACAAGATTTTGTAAAGAACGAACGGAAATTAAGTGACTTTTTTCGAGCACAATTCACCCCTATGCTTTCCTATGGGAATATGACCTCATATGGAATATTTTTTTTATTTTCGAGGATTTCGTTAAAAACGAATTGTTTTCTATTAAATCATGGTGAGTTACGTTAATTGGCTGATTTTTGTCGAGAAATAATGGAAATTAATTGAGTTATTGAAGAAAGAATTATCTTCAATGCTTGTCTATGGAACACGAAACGACACCAGAAAAAGTGCAGCATTTTCTACAGTTTCGAACGAAAATCTTTGATTTTGCCATTTTTCACTCTAATCTCATCTCAACTAGTACTCAAGGATTTCGATCATAAAAGTGATTAAACATGTAATATAGCATATTTATACGTATATTAACATATTCTCATCAAATTTTCTGCAGAAATTAATTTTAATAAGAAACTGATTTTCATTGTCTCCTATGGGAATCCTCCTTATACTTTACTATGGGAATGAAATACCACTTCGATTCACTTACTTCATGTGAAGGATTTCTATAAAAACGAAGTGTTTCCATCTATATCTGCGTTAATTAAGTAAACTAGCCCCTTTTTTTAAAGAAAGACCTGAAATTAAATGAATTTTTTCCAGAAAAATCACTCCATTGCTTTACTATGGGAATATGACCTCATATGGAATATTTATTTTATTTTCGAAGATATCGTTAAAAGCGAAGTGTTTGCCAGTTTATCTACGTGAACAAAGTAAATGTACAAGATTTTATAAAGATCGAACGGAAATTAAGTGACTTTTTTCGAGCACAATTCACCCCTATGCTTTCCTATGGGAATCCTCCCTATACTTTACTATGGGAATGAAATAACATGTCGATTCACTTACTTCATGTGAAGGATTGCTATAAAAACGAAGTGTTTCCATCAATATCTGCGGAAATTAAGTAAACTAGCCCCTTTTTTTGAAGAAAGACCTGAAATTAAACGAGTTTTTCCCAGAAAAATCACTCCATTGATTTACTAATGGAATATGACCTCATATGGAATATTTATTTTATTTTCAAGGATATCGTTAAAAACGAAGTGTTTGCCAGTTTACCTACGTGAATAAAGTAAATGTACATGATTTTGTAAAGAACGATCGGAAATTAAGTGACTTTTTTTCGAGCACAATTCACCCCTATGCTTTCCTATGGGAATATGACCTCATATGGAATATTTTTTTTATTTTCGAGGATTTCGTTAAAAACGAAGTGTTTTCTATTAACTCTTGGTTAGTTACGTTAATTGGCTGATTTTTGTCGAGAACTAATGGAAATTAATTGAGTTATTGAAGAAAGAATTATCTTCAATGCTTGTCTATGGAACACGAAACGACACCAGAAAAAGTGCAGCATTTTCTAAAGTTTCGAACGAAAATCTTTGATTTTGCCATTTTTCACTCTAATCTCATCTCAACTAGTACTCAAGGATTTCGATCATAAAAGTGATTAAACATGTAATATAGCATATTTATACGTATATTAACATATTCCCATCAAATTTTCTGCAGAAATTAATTTTAATAAGAAACTGATTTTCATTGTCTCCTATGGTAATCCTCCTTATACTTTGCTATGGGAATGAAATACCACTTCGATTCACTTACTTCATGTGAAGGATTTCTATAAAAACGAAGTGTTTCCATCTATATCTGCGTTAATTAAGTAAACAACCCCCTTTTTTTAAAGAAAGACCTGAAATTAAATGAATTTTTTCCAGAAAAATCACTCCATTGCTTTACTATGGGAATATGACCTCATATGGAATATTTATTTTATTTTCGAAGATATCGTTAAAAACGAAGTGTTTGCCAGTTTACCTACGTGAATAAAGTAAATGTACAAGATTTTGTGAAGAACGAACGGAAATTAAGTGACTTTTTTCGAGAACAATTCACCCCTATGCTTTCCTATGGGAATCCTCCCTATGGTTTACTATGGGAATGAATTACCATGTTGATTCACTTACTTCATGTGAAGGATTTCTATAAAAACCAAGTGTTTCCATCTATATCTGCGTGAATTATGTAAACTAGCACCTTTTTTTAAGAAAGACCAGAAATTAAATGAGTTTTTTCCAGAAAAATCACTCCATTGATTTACTATGGGAATATGACCTCATATGGAATATTTATTTTATTTTCAAGGATATCGTTAAAAACGAAGTGTTTGCATGTTTACCTACGTGAATAAAGTAAATGTACAAGATTTTGTAAAGAACGAACGGAAATTAAGTGACTTTTTTCGAGCACAATTCACCCCTATGCTTTCCTATGGGAATCCTCCCTATGGTTTACTATGGGAATGAAATACCATGTCGATTCACTTACTTCATGTGAAGGATTTCTATAAAAACCAAGTGTTTCCATCTATATCTGCGTGAAGTATGTAAACTAGCACCTTTTTTTAAAGAAAGACCTGAAATTAAATGAGTTTTTTTCCTGAAAAATCACTCCATTGATTTACTATGGGAATATGACCTGATATGGAATATTTATTTTATTTTCGAAGATATCGTTAAAAACGAAGTGTTTGCCAGTTTACCTACGTGAATAAAGTAAATGTACAAGATTTTGTAAAGATCGAACGGAAATTAAGTGACTTTTTTCGAGCACAATTCACCCCTATGCTTTCCTATGGGAATCCTCCCTATGGTTTACTATGGGAATGAAATACCATGTCGATTCACTTACTTCATGTGAAGGATTTCTATAAAAACCAAGTGTTTCAATCTATATCTGCGTGAATTATGTAAACTAGCACCTTTTTTTAAAGAAAGACCAGAAATTAAATGAGTTTTTTCCAGAAAAATCACTCCATTGATTTACTATGGGAATATGACCTCATATGGAATATTTATTTTATTTTCGAAGATATCGTTAAAAACGAAGTGTTTGCCAGTTTACCTATGTGAATAAAGTAAATGTACAAGATTTTGTAAAGAACGAACGGAAATTAAGTGACTTCTTTCGAGCACAATTCATCCCTATGCTTTCCTATGGGAATCCTCCCTATACTTTACTATGGGAATGAAATAACATGTCGATTCACTTACTTCATGTGAAGGATTTCTATAAAAACGAAGTGTTTCCATCTATATCTGCGTAAATTAAGTAAACTAGTCCCTTTTCTTAAAGAAAGACCTGAAATTAAATGAGTTTTTTCCAGAAAAATCACTCCATTGCTTTACTATGGGAATATGACCTCATATGGAATATTTATTTTATTTTCGAAGATATCGTTAAAAACGAAGTGTTTGCCAGTTTAACTACGTGAATAAAGTAAATGTACAAGATTTTGTAAAGAACGAACGGAAATTAAGTGACTTTTTTCGAGAACAATTCACCCCTATGCTTTCCTATGGGAATCCTCCCTATGGTTTACTATGGGAATGAATTACCATGTTGATTCACTTACTTCATGTGAAGGATTTCTATAAAAACCAAGTGTTTCCATCTATATCTGCGTGAATTATGTAAACTAGCACCTTTTTTTAAGAAAGACCAGAAATTAAATGAGTTTTTTCCAGAAAAATCACTCCATTGATTTACTATGGGAATATGACCTCATATGGAATATTTATTTTATTTTCAAGGATATCGTTAAAAACGAAGTGTTTGCCAGTTTACCTACGTGAATAAAGTAAATGTAGAAGATTTTGTAAAGAACGAACGGAAATTAAGTGACTTCTTTCGAGCACAATTCACCCCTATGCTTTCCTATGGGAATATGACCTCATATGGAATATTTTTTTTATTTTCGAGGATTTCGTTAAAAACGAAATGTTTTCTATTAAATCTTGGTTAGTTACGTTAATTGGCTGATTTTTGTCGAGAAATAATGGAAATTAATTGAGTTATTGAAGAAAAAATTATCTTCAATGCTTGTCTATGGAACACGAAACGACACCAGAAAAAGTGTAGCATTTTCTACAGTTTCGAACGAAAATCTTTGATTTTGCCATTTTTCACTCTAATCTCATCTCAACTAGTACTCAAGGATTTCGATCATAAAAGTGATTAAACATGTAATATAGCATATTTATACGTATATTAACATATTCTCATCAAATTTTCTGCAGAAATTAATTTTAATAAGAAACTGATTTTCATTGTCTCCTATGGGAATCCTCCCTATACTTTACTATGGGAATGAAATACCACTTCGATTCACTTACTTCATGTGAAGGATTTCTATAAAAACGAAGTGTTTCCATCTATATCTGCGTTAATTAAGTAAACTAGCCCCTTTTTTTAAAGAAAGACCTGAAATTAAATGAATTTTTTCCAGAAAAATCACTCCATTGCTTTACTATGGGAATATGACCTCACATGGAATATTTATTTTATTTTCGAAGATATCGTTAAAAACGAAGTGTTTGCCAGTTTAACTACGTGAATAAAGTAAATGTACAAGATTTTGTAAAGATCGAACGGAAATTAAGTGACTTTTTTCGAGCACAATTCACCCCTATGCTTTCCTATGGGAATCCTCCCTATGGTTTACTATGGGAATGAAATACCATGTCGATTCACTTACTTCATGTGAAGGATTTCTATAAAAACCAAGTGTTTCCATCTATATCTGCGTGAATTATGTAAACTAGCACCTTTTTTTAAAGAAAGATCTGAAATTAAATGAGTTTTTTCCAGAAAAATCACTCCATTGATTTACTATGGGAATATGACCTCATATGGAATATTTATTTTATTTTCGAAGATATCGTTAAACTCGAAGTGTTTGCCAGTTCACCTACGTGAATAAAGTAAATGTACAAGATTTTGTAAAGAACGAACGGAAATTAAGTGACTTTTTTCGTGCACAATTCACCCCTATGCTTTCCTATGGGAATCCTCCCTATACTTTACTATGGGAATGAAATAACATGTCGATTCACTTACTTCATGTGAAGGATTTCTATAAACACGAAGTGTTTCCATCTATATCTGCGTAAATTAAGTAAACTAGCCCCTTTTTTTAAAGAAAGACCTGAAATTAAATGAGTTTTTTCCAAAAAATCACTCCATTGCTTTACTATGGGAATATGACCTCATATGGAATATTTATTTTATTTTCGAAGATATCGTTAAAAACGAAGTGTTTGCCAGTTTACCTACGTGAATAAAGTAAATGTACAAGATTTTGTAAAGAACGAACGGAAATTAAGTGACTTTTTTCGAGCACAATTCACCCCTAATCTTTCCTATGGGAATCCTCCCTATACTTTACTATGGGAATGAAATAACATGTCGATTCACTTACTTCATGTGAAGGATTTCTATAAAAACGAAGTGTTTCCATCTATATCTGCGTAAATTAAGTAAACTAGCCCCTTTTTTTAAAGAAAGACCTGAAATTAAAAGAATTTTTTCCAGAAAAATCACTCCATTGCTTTACTATGAGAATGTGACCTCATATGGAATATTTATTTTATTTTCGAAGATATTGTTAAAAACGAAGTGTTTGCCAGTTTACCTACGTGAATAAAGTAAATGTACAAGAATTTGTAAAGAACGAACGGAAATTAAGTGACTTTTTTCGAGAACAATTCACCCCTATGCTTTCCTATGGGAATCCTCCCTACGGTTTACTATGGGAATGAATTACCATGTTGATTCACTTACTTCATGTGAAGTATTTCAATAAAAACCAAGTGTTTCCATCTATATCTGCGTGAATTATGTAAACTAGCACCTTTTTTTAAACAAAGACCTGAAATTAAATGAGTTTTTTCCAGAAAAATCACTCCATTGATTTACTATGGGAATATGACCTCATATGGAATATTTATTTTATTTTCAAGGATAACGTTAAAAACGAAGTGTTTGCCAGTTTACCTACGTCAATAAAGTAAATGTACAAGATTTTGTAAAGAACGAACGGAAATTAAGTGACTTTTTTCGAGCACAATTCACCCCTATGCTTTCCTATGGGAATATGACCTCATTTGGAATATTTTTTTTATTTTCGAGGATTTCGTTAAAAACGAAGTGTTTTCTATTAAATCTTGGTTAGTTACGTTAATTGGCTGATTTTTGTCGAGAAATAATGAAAATAAATTGAGTTATTGAAGAAAGAATTATCTTCAATGCTTGTCTATGGAACACGAAACGACACCAGAAAAAGTGCAGCATTTTCTACAGTTTCGAACGAAAATCTTTGATTTTGCCATTTTTCACTCTAAACTCATCTCAACTAGTTCTCAAGGATTTCGATCATAAAAGTGATTAAACATGTAATATAGCATATTTATACGTATATTAACATATTCTCATCAAATTTTCTGCACAAATTAATTTTAATAAGAAACTGATTTTCATTGTCTCCTATGGGAATCCTCCCTGTACTTTACTATGGGAATGAAATACCACTTCGATTCACTTACTTAATGTGAAGGATTTCTATAAAAACGGAGTGTTTCCATCTATATCTGCGTTTATTAAGTAAACTAGCCCCTTTTTTTAAAGAAAGACCTGAAATTAAATGAATTTTTTCCAGAAAAATCACTCCATTGCTTTACTATGGGAATATGACCTCATATGGAATATTTATTTTATTTTCGAAGATATCGTTAAAAACGAAGTGTTTGCCAGTTTATCTACGTGAATAAAGTAAATGTACAAGATTTTGTAAAGAGCGAACGGAAATTAAGTGACTTTTTTCGAGCACAATTCAACCCTATGCTTTCCTATGGGAATCCTCCCTATGGTTTACTATGGGAATGAAATACCATGTCGATTCACTTACTTCATGTGAAGGATTTCTATAAAAACCAAGTGTTTCCATCTATATCTGCGTGAATTATGTAAACTAGCACCTTTTTTTAAAGAAAGACCTGAAATTAAATGAGTTTTTTTCCAGAAAAATCACTCCATTGATTTACTATGGGAATATGACCTGATATGGAATATTTATTTTATTTTCGAAGATATCGTTAAAAACGAAGTGTTTTCCAGTTTACCTACGTGAATAAAGTAAATGTACAAGATTTTGTAAAGATCGAACGGAAATTAAGTGACTTTTTTCGAGCACAATTCACCCCTATGCTTTCCTATGGGAATCCTCCCTATGGTTTACTATGGGAATGAAATACCATGTCGATTCACTTACTTCATGTGAAGGATTTCTATAAAAACGAAGTGTTTCCATCTAAATCTGCGTAAATTAAGTAAACTAGCCCCTTTTTTTAAAGAAAGACCTGAAATTAAATGAGTTTTTTCCAGAAAAATCACTCCATTGATTTACTATGGGAATATGACCTCATATGGAATATTTATTTTATTTTCAAGGATAACGTTAAAAACGAAGTGTTTTCTATTAAATCTTGGTGAGTTACGTTAATTGGCTGATTTTTGTCGAGAAATAATGGAAATTAATTGAGTTATTGAAGAAAGAATTATCTTCAATGCTTGTCTATGGAACACGAAACGACACCAGAAAAAGTGCAGCATTTTCTACAGTTTCGAACGAAAATCTTTGATTTTGCCATTTTTCACTCTAATCTCATCTCAACTAGTACTCAAGGATTTCGATCATAAAAGTGATTAAACATGTAATATAGCATATTTATACGGATATTAACATATTCTCATCAAATTTTCTGCAGAAATTAATTTTAATAAGAAACTGATTTTCATTGTCTCCTATGGGAATCCTCCTTATACTTTACTATGGGAATGAAATACCACTTCGATTCACTTACTTCATGTGAAGGATTTCTATAAAAACGAAGTGTTTCCATCTATATCTGCGTTAATTAAGTAAACTAGCCCCTTTTTTTAAAGAAAGACCCGAAATTAAATGAATTTTTTCCAGAAAAATCACTCCATTGCTTTACTATGGGAATATGACCTCATATGGAATATTTATTTTATTTTCGAAGATATCGTTAAAAACGAAGTGTTTGCCAGTTTATCTACGTGAATAAAGTAAATGTACAAGATTTTGTAAAGATCGAACGGAAATTAAGTGACTTTTTTCGAGCACAATTCACCCCTATGCTTTCCTATGGGAATCCTCCCTATGGTTTACTATGGGAATGAAATACCATGTCGATTCACTTACTTCATATGAAGGATTTCTATAAAAACCAAGTGTTTCCATCTATATCTGCGTGAATTATGTAAACTAGCACCTTTTTTTAAAGAAAGACCTGAAATTAAATGAGTTTTTTCCCTGAAAAATCACTCCCTTGATTTACTATGGGAATATGACCTCATATGGAATATTTATTTTATTTTCGAAGATATCGTTAAAAACGAAGTGTCTGCCAGTTTACCTACGTGAATAAAGTAAATGTACAAGATTTTGTAAAGAACGAACGGAAATTAAGTGACTTTTTTCGAGCACAATTCACCCCTATGCTTTCCTATGGGAATCCTCCCTATACTTTACTATGGGAATGAAATAACATGTCGATTCACTTACTTCATGTGAAGGATTTCTATAAAAACGAAGTGTTTCCATCTATATCTGCGTAAATTAAGTAAACTAGCCCCTTTTTTTAAAGAAAGACCTGAAATTAAATGAGTTTTTTCCAGAAAAATCACTCCATTGCTTTACTATGGGAATATGACCTCATATGGAATATTTATTTTATTTTCGACGATATCGTTAAAAACGAAGTGTTTGCCAGTTTACCTACGTGAATAAAGTAAATGTACAAGATTTTGTAAAGAACGAACGGAAATTAAGTGACTTTTTTTGAGAACAATTCACCCCTATGCTTTCCTATGGGAATCCTCCCTATGGTTTACTATGGGAATGAATTACCATGTTGATTCACTTACTTCATGTGATGGATTTCTATAAAAACCAAGTGTTTCCATCTATATCTGCGTGAATTATGTAAACTAGCACCTTTTTTTAAAGAAAGACCAGAAATTAAATGAGTTTTTTCCAGAAAAATCACTCCATTGATTTACTATGGGAATATGACCTCATATGGAATATTTATTTTATTTTCAAGGATAACGTTAAAAACGAAGTGTTTGCCAGTTTACCTACGTGAATAAAGTAAATGTACAAGATTTTGTAAAGAACGAACGGAAATTAAGTGACTTTTTTCGAGCACAATTCACCCCTATGCTTTCCTATGGGAATATGACCTCATATGGAATATTTTTTTATTTTCGAGGATTTCGTTAAAAACGAAGTGTTTTCTATTAAATCTTGGTTAGTTACGTTAATTGGCTGATTTTTGTCGAGAAATAATGAAAATTAATTGAGTTATTGAAGAAAGAATTATCTTCAATGCTTGTCTATGGAACACGAAACGACACCAGAAAAAGTGCAGCATTTTCTACAGTTTCGAACGAAAATCTTTGATTTTGCCATTTTTCACTCTAATCTCATCTCAACTAGTACTCAAGGATTTCGATCATAAAAGTGATTAAACATGTAATATAGCATATTTATACGTATATTAACATATTCTCATCAAATGTTCTGCTGAAATTAATTTTAATATGAAACTGATTTTCATTGTCTCCTATGGGAATCCTCCCTGTACTTTACTATGGGAATGAAATACCACTTCGATTCACTTACTTCATGTGAAGGATTTCTATAAAAACGAAGTGTTTCCATCTATATCTGCGTTAATTAAGTAAACTAGCCCCTTTTTTTAAAGAAAGACCTGAAATTAAATGATTTTTTTCCAGAAAAATCACTCCATTGCTTTACTATGGGAATATGACCTCATATGGAATATTTATTTTATTTTCGAAGATATCGTTAAAACCGAAGTGTTTGCCAGTTTATCTACGTGAATAAAGTAAATGTACAAGATTTTGTAAAGATCGAACGGAAATTAAGTGACTTTTTTCGAGCACAATTCACCCCTATGCTTTCCAATGGGAATCCTCCCTATGGTTTACTATGGGAATGAAATACCATGTCGATTCACTTACTTCATGTGAAGGATTTCTATAAAAACCAAGTGTTTCCATCTATATCTGCGTGAATTATGTAAACTAGCACCTTTTTTTAAGAAAGACCAGAAATTAAATGAGTTTTTTCCAGAAAAATCACTCCATTGATTTACTATGGGAATATGACCTCATATGGAATATTTATTTTATTTTCAAGGATATCGTTAAAAACGAAGTGTTTGCCAGTTTACCTACGTGAATAAAGTAAATGTACAAGATTTTGTAAAGAACGAACGGAAATTAAGTGACTTTTTTCGAGCACAATTCACCCCTATGCTTTTCCTATGGGAATATGACCTCATATGGAATATTTTTTTTATTTTCGAGGATTTCGTTAAAAACGAAGTGTTTTCTATTAAATCATGGTGAGTTACGTAAATTGGCTGATTTTTGTCGAGAAATAATGGAAATTAATTGAGTTATTGAAGAAAGAATTATCTTCAATGCTTGTCTATGGAACACGAAACGACACCAGAAAAAGTGCAGCATTTTCTACAGTTTCGAACGAAAATCTTTGATTTTGCCATTTTTCACTCTAATCTCATCTCAACTAGTACTCAAGGATTTCGATCATAAAAGTGATTAAACATGTAATATAGCATATTTATACGTATATTAACATATTCTCATCAAATTTTCTGCAGAAATTAATTTTAATAAGAAACTGATTTTCATTGTCTCCTATGGGAATCCTCCTTATACTTTACTATGGGAATGAAATACCACTTCGATTCACTTACTTCATGTGAAGGATTTCTATAAAAACGAAGTGTTTCCATCTATATCTGCGTTAATTAAGTAAACTAGCCCCTTTTTTTAAAGAAAGACCTGAAATTAAATGAATTTTTTCCAGAAAAATCACTCCATTGCTTTACTATGGGAATATGACCTCATATGGAATATTTATTTTATTTTCGAAGATATCGTTAAAAGCGAAGTGTTTGCCAGTTTATCTACGTGAACAAAGTAAATGTACAAGATTTTATAAAGATCGAACGGAAATTAAGTGACTTTTTTCGAGCACAATTCACCCCTATGCTTTCCTATGGGAATCCTCCCTATACTTTACTATGGGAATGAAATAACATGTCGATTCACTTACTTCATGTGAAGGATTGCTATAAAAACGAAGTGTTTCCATCAATATCTGCGGAAATTAAGTAAACTAGCCCCTTTTTTTGAAGAAAGACCTGAAATTAAACGAGTTTTTTCCAGAAAAATCACTCCATTGATTTACTATGGGAATATGACCTCATATGGAATATTTATTTTATTTTCAAGGATAACGTTAAAAACGAAGTGTTTGCCAGTTTACCTACGTGAATAAAGTAAATGTACAAGATTTTGTAAAGAACGAACGGAAATTAAGTGACTTTTTTGAGAACAATTCACCCCTATGCTTTCCTATGGGAATCCTCCCTATGGTTTACTATGGGAATGAATTTCCATGTTGATTCACTTACTTCATGTGAAAGATTTCTATAAAAACCAAGTGTTTCCATCTATATCTGCGTGAATTATGTAAACTAGCACCTTTTTTTAAAGAAAGACCAGAAATTAAATGAGTTTTTCCCAGAAAAATCACTCCATTGATTTACTAATGGAATATGACCTCATATGGAATATTTATTTTATTTTCAAGGATATCGTTAAAAACGAAGTGTTTGCCAGTTTACCTACGTGAATAAAGTAAATGTACATGATTTTGTAAAGAACGATCGGAAATTAAGTGACTTTTTTCGAGCACAATTCACCACTATGCTTTCCTATGGGAATATGACCTCATATGGAATATTTTTTTTATTTTCGAGGATTTCGTTAAAAACGAAGTGTTTTCTATTAAATCTTGGTTAGTTACGTTAATTGGCTGATTTTTGTCGAGAACTAATGGAAATTAATTGAGTTATTGAAGAAAGAATTATCTTCAATGCTTGTCTATGGAACACGAAACGACACCAGAAAAAGTGCAGCATTTTCTAAAGTTTCGAACGAAAATCTTTGATTTTGCCATTTTTCACTCTAATCTCATCTCAACTAGTACTCAAGGATTTCGATCATAAAAGTGATTAAACATGTAATATAGCATATTTATACGTATATTAACATATTCCCATCAAATTTTCTGCAGAAATTAATTTTAATAAGAAACTGATTTTCATTGTCTCCTATGGTAATCCTCCTTATACTTTGCTATGGGAATGAAATACCACTTCGATTCACTTACTTCATGTGAAGGATTTCTATAAAAACGAAGTGTTTCCATCTATATCTGCGTTAATTAAGTAAACAACCCCCTTTTTTTAAAGAAAGACCTGAAATTAAATGAATTTTTCCAGAAAAATCACTCCATTGCTTTACTATGGGAATATGACCTCATATGGAATATTTATTTTATTTTCGAAGATATCGTTAAAAACGAAGTGTTTGCCAGTTTACCTACGTGAATAAAGTAAATGTACAAGATTTTGTGAAGAACGAACGGAAATTAAGTGACTTTTTTCGAGAACAATTCACCCCTATGCTTTCCTATGGGAATCCTCCCTATGGTTTACTATGGGAATGAATTACCATGTTGATTCACTTACTTCATGTGAAGGATTTCTATAAAAACCAAGTGTTTCCATCTATATCTTCGTGAATTATGTAAACTAGCACCTTTTTTTAAGAAAGACCAGAAATTAAATGAGTTTTTTCCAGAAAAATCACTCCATTGATTTACTATGGGAATATGACCTCATATGGAATATTTATTTTATTTTCAGGGATATCGTTAAAAACGAAGTGTTTGCATGTTTACCTACGTGAATAAAATAAATGTACAAGATTTTGTAAAGAACGAACGGAAATTAAGTGACTTTTTTCGAGCACAATTCACCCCTATGCTTTCCTATGGGAATCCTCCCTATGGTTTACTATGGGAATGAAATACCATGTCGATTCACTTACTTCATGTGAAGGATTTCTATAAAAACCAAGTGTTTCCATCTATATCTGCGTGAAGTATGTAAACTAGCACCTTTTTTTAAAGAAAGACCTGAAATTAAATGAGTTTTTTTCCTGAAAAATCACTCCATTGATTTACTATGGGAATATGACCTGATATGGAATATTTATTTTATTTTCGAAGATATCGTTAAAAACGAAGTGTTTGCCAGTTTACCTACGTGAATAAAGTAAATGTACAAGATTTTGTAAAGATCGAACGGAAATTAAGTGACTTTTTTCGAGCACAATTCACCCCTATGCTTTCCTATGGGAATCCTCCCTATGGTTTACTATGGGAATGAAATACCATGTCGATTCACTTACTTCATGTGAAGGATTTCTATAAAAACCAAGTGTTTCAATCTATATCTGCGTGAATTATGTAAACTAGCACCTTTTTTTAAAGAAAGACCAGAAATTAAATGAGTTTTTTCCAGAAAAATCACTCCATTGATTTACTATGGGAATATGACCTCATATGGAATATTTATTTTATTTTCGAAGATATCGTTAAAAGCGAAGTGTTTGCCAGTTTACCTATGTGAATAAAGTAAATGTACAAGATTTTGTAAAGAACGAACGGAAATTAAGTAACTTCTTTCGAGCACAATTCATCCCTATGCTTTCCTATGGGAATCCTCCCTATACTTTACTATGGGAATGAAATAACATGTCGATTCACTTACTTCATGTGAAGGATTTCTATAAAAACGAAGTGTTTCCATCTATATCTGCGTAAATTAAGTAAACTAGTCCCTTTTCTTAAAGAAAGACCTGAAATTAAATGAGTTTTTTCCAGAAAAATCACTCCATTGCTTTACTATGGGAATATGACCTCATATGGAATATTTATTTTATTTTCGAAGATATCGTTAAAAACGAAGTGTTTGCCAGTTTATCTACGTGAATAAAGTAAATGTACAAGATTTTGTAAAGAACGAACGGAAATTAAGTGACTTTTTTCGAGAACAATTCACCCCTATGCTTTCCTATGGGAATCCTCCCTATGGTTTACTATGGGAATGAATTACCATGTTGATTCACTTACTTCATGTGAAGGATTTCTATAAAAACCAAGTGTTTCCATCTATATCTGCGTGAATTATGTAAACTAGCACCTTTTTTTAAGAAAGACCAGAAATTAAATGAGTTTTTTCCAGAAAAATCACTCCATTGATTTACTATGGGAATATGACCTCATATGGAATATTTATTTTATTTTCAAGGATATCGTTAAAAACGAAGTGTTTGCCAGTTTACCTACGTGAATAAAGTAAATGTAGAAGATTTTGTAAAGAACGAACGGAAATTAAGTGACTTTTTTCGAGCACAATTCACCCCTATGCTTTCCTATGGGAATATGACCTCATATGGAATATTTTTTTTATTTTCGAGGATTTCGTTAAAAACGAAATGTTTTCTATTAAATCTTGGTTAGTTACGTTAATTGGCTGATTTTTGTCGAGAAATAATGGAAATTAATTGAGTTATTGAAGAAAGAATTATCTTCAATGCTTGTCTATGGAACACGAAACGACACCAGAAAAAGTGCAGCATTTTCTACAGTTTCGAACGAAAATCTTTGATTTTGCCATTTTTCACTCTAAACTCATCTCAACTAGTTCTCAAGGATTTCGATCATAAAAGTGATTAAACATGTAATATAGCATATTTATACGTATATTAACATATTCTCATCAAATTTTCTGCACAAATTAATTTTAATAAGAAACTGATTTTCATTGTCTCCTATGGGAATCCTCCCTGTACTTTACTATGGGAATGAAATACCACTTCGATTCACTTACTTAATGTGAAGGATTTCTATAAAAACGGAGTGTTTCCATCTATATCTGCGTTTATTAAGTAAACTAGCCCCTTTTTTTAAAGAAAGACCTGAAATTAAATGAATTTTTTCCAGAAAAATCACTCCATTGCTTTACTATGGGAATATGACCTCATATGGAATATTTATTTTATTTTCGAAGATATCGTTAAAAACGAAGTGTTTGCCAGTTTATCTACGTGAATAAAGTAAATGTACAAGATTTTGTAAAGAGCGAACGGAAATTAAGTGACTTTTTTCGAGCACAATTCAACCCTATGCTTTCCTATGGGAATCCTCCCTATGGTTTACTATGGGAATGAAATACCATGTCGATTCACTTACTTCATATGAAGGATTTCTATAAAAACCAAGTGTTTCCATCTATATCTGCGTGAATTATGTAAACTAGCACCTTTTTTTAAAGAAAGACCTGAAATTAAATGAGTTTTTTCCCTGAAAAATCACTCCCTTGATTTACTATGGGAATATGACCTCATATGGAATATTTATTTTATTTTCGAAGATATCGTTAAAAACGAAGTGTCTGCCAGTTTACCTACGTGAATAAAGTAAATGTACAAGATTTTGTAAAGAACGAACGGAAATTAAGTGACTTTTTTCGAGCACAATTCACCCCTATGCTTTCCTATGGGAATCCTCCCTATACTTTACTATGGGAATGAAATAACATGTCGATTCACTTACTTCATGTGAAGGATTTCTATAAAAACGAAGTGTTTCCATCTATATCTGCGTAAATTAAGTAAACTAGCCCCTTTTTTTAAAGAAAGACCTGAAATTAAATGAGTTTTTTCCAGAAAAATCACTCCATTGCTTTACTATGGGAATATGACCTCATATGGAATATTTATTTTATTTTCGACGATATCGTTAAAAACGAAGTGTTTGCCAGTTTACCTACGTGAATAAAGTAAATGTACAAGATTTTGTAAAGAACGAACGGAAATTAAGTGACTTTTTTTGAGAACAATTCACCCCTATGCTTTCCTATGGGAATCCTCCCTATGGTTTACTATGGGAATGAATTACCATGTTGATTCACTTACTTCATGTGATGGATTTCTATAAAAACCAAGTGTTTCCATCTATATCTGCGTGAATTATGTAAACTAGCACCTTTTTTTAAAGAAAGACCAGAAATTAAATGAGTTTTTTCCAGAAAAATCACTCCATTGATTTACTATGGGAATATGACCTCATATGGAATATTTATTTTATTTTCAAGGATAACGTTAAAAACGAAGTGTTTGCCAGTTTACCTACGTGAATAAAGTAAATGTACAAGATTTTGTAAAGAACGAACGGAAATTAAGTGACTTTTTTCGAGCACAATTCACCCCTATGCTTTCCTATGGGAATATGACCTCATATGGAATATTTTTTTTATTTTCGAGGATTTCGTTAAAAACGAAGTGTTTTCTATTAAATCTTGGTTAGTTACGTTAATTGGCTGATTTTTGTCGAGAAATAATGAAAATTAATTGAGTTATTGAAGAAAGAATTATCTTCAATGCTTGTCTATGGAACACGAAACGACACCAGAAAAAGTGCAGCATTTTCTACAGTTTCGAACGAAAATCTTTGATTTTGCCATTTTTCACTCTAATCTCATCTCAACTAGTACTCAAGGATTTCGATCATAAAAGTGATTAAACATGTAATATAGCATATTTATACGTATATTAACATATTCTCATCAAATTTTCTGCTGAAATTAATTTTAATATGAAACTGATTTTCATTGTCTCCTATGGGAATCCTCCCTATACTTTACTATGGGAATGAAATACCACTTCGATTCACTTACTTCATGTGAAGGATTTCTATAAAAACGAAGTGTTTCCATCTATATCTGCGTTAATTAAGTAAACTAGCCCCTTTTTTTAAAGAAAGACCTGAAATTAAATGATTTTTTTCCAGAAAAATCACTCCATTGCTTTACTATGGGAATATGACCTCATATGGAATATTTATTTTATTTTCGAAGATATCGTTAAAACCGAAGTGTGTGCCAGTTTATCTACGTGAATAAAGTAAATGTACAAGATTTTGTAAAGATCGAACGGAAATTAAGTGACTTTTTTCGAGCACAATTCACCCTATGCTTTCCAATGGGAATCCTCCCTATGGTTTACTATGGGAATGAAATACCATGTCGATTCACTTACTTCATGTGAAGGATTTCTATAAAAACCAAGTGTTTCCATCTATATCTGCGTGAATTATGTAAACTAGCACCTTTTTTTAAGAAAGACCAGAAATTAAATGAGTTTTTTCCAGAAAAATCACTCCATTGATTTACTATGGGAATATGACCTCATATGGAATATTTATTTTATTTTCAAGGATATCGTTAAAAACGAAGTGTTTGCCAGTTTACCTACGTGAATAAAGTAAATGTACAAGATTTTGTAAAGAACGAACGGAAATTAAGTGACTTTTTTCGAGCACAATTCACCCCTATGCTTTCCTATGGGAATATGACCTCATATGGAATATTTTTTTTATTTTCGAGGATTTCGTTAAAAACGAAGTGTTTTCTATTAAATCATGGTGAGTTACGTAAATTGGCTGATTTTTGTCGAGAAATAATGGAAATTAATTGAGTTATTGAAGAAAGAATTATCTTCAATGCTTGTCTATGGAACACGAAACGACACCAGAAAAAGTGCAGCATTTTCTACAGTTTCGAACGAAAATCTTTGATTTTGCCATTTTTCACTCTAATCTCATCTCAACTAGTACTCAAGGATTTCGATCATAAAAGTGATTAAACATGTAATATAGCATATTTATACGTATATTAACATATTCTCATCAAATTTTCTGCAGAAATTAATTTTAATAAGAAACTGATTTTCATTGTCTCCTATGGGAATCCTCCTTATACTTTACTATGGGAATGAAATACCACTTCGATTCACTTACTTCATGTGAAGGATTTCTATAAAAACGAAGTGTTTCCATCTATATCTGCGTTAATTAAGTAAACTAGCCCCTTTTTTTAAAGAAAGACCTGAAATTAAATGAATTTTTTCCAGAAAAATCACTCCATTGCTTTACTATGGGAATATGACCTCATATGGAATATTTATTTTATTTTCGAAGATATCGTTAAAAGCGAAGTGTTTGCCAGTTTATCTACGTGAACAAAGTAAATGTACAAGATTTTATAAAGATCGAACGGAAATTAAGTGACTTTTTTCGAGCACAATTCACCCCTATGCTTTCCTATGGGAATCCTCCCTATACTTTACTATGGGAATGAAATAACATGTCGATTCACTTACTTCATGTGAAGGATTGCTATAAAAACGAAGTGTTTCCATCAATATCTGCGGAAATTAAGTAAACTAGCCCCTTTTTTTGAAGAAAGACCTGAAATTAAACGAGTTTTTTCCAGAAAAATCACTCCATTGATTTACTATGGGAATATGACCTCATATGGAATATTTATTTTATTTTCAAGGATAACGTTAAAAACGAAGTGTTTGCCAGTTTACCTACGTGAATAAAGTAAATGTACAAGATTTTGTAAAGAACGAACGGAAATTAAGTGACTTTTTTGAGAACAATTCACCCCTATGCTTTCCTATGGGAATCCTCCCTATGGTTTACTATGGGAATGAATTTCCATGTTGATTCACTTACTTCATGTGAAAGATTTCTATAAAAACCAAGTGTTTCCATCTATATCTGCGTGAATTATGTAAACTAGCACCTTTTTTTAAAGAAAGACCAGAAATTAAATGAGTTTTTCCCAGAAAAATCACTCCATTGATTTACTAATGGAATATGACCTCATATGGAATATTTATTTTATTTTCAAGGATATCGTTAAAAACGAAGTGTTTGCCAGTTTACCTACGTGAATAAAGTAAATGTACATGATTTTGTAAAGAACGATCGGAAATTAAGTGACTTTTTTCGAGCACAATTCACCACTATGCTTTCCTATGGGAATATGACCTCATATGGAATATTTTTTTTATTTTCGAGGATTTCGTTAAAAACGAAGTGTTTTCTATTAAATCTTGGTTAGTTACGTTAATTGGCTGATTTTTGTCGAGAACTAATGGAAATTAATTGAGTTATTGAAGAAAGAATTATCTTCAATGCTTGTCTATGGAACACGAAACGACACCAGAAAAAGTGCAGCATTTTCTAAAGTTTCGAACGAAAATCTTTGATTTTGCCATTTTTCACTCTAATCTCATCTCAACTAGTACTCAAGGATTTCGATCATAAAAGTGATTAAACATGTAATATAGCATATTTATACGTATATTAACATATTCCCATCAAATTTTCTGCAGAAATTAATTTTAATAAGAAACTGATTTTCATTGTCTCCTATGGTAATCCTCCTTATACTTTGCTATGGGAATGAAATACCACTTCGATTCACTTACTTCATGTGAAGGATTTCTATAAAAACGAAGTGTTTCCATCTATATCTGCGTTAATTAAGTAAACAACCCCCTTTTTTTAAAGAAAGACCTGAAATTAAATGAATTTTTCCAGAAAAATCACTCCATTGCTTTACTATGGGAATATGACCTCATATGGAATATTTATTTTATTTTCGAAGATATCGTTAAAAACGAAGTGTTTGCCAGTTTACCTACGTGAATAAAGTAAATGTACAAGATTTTGTGAAGAACGAACGGAAATTAAGTGACTTTTTTCGAGAACAATTCACCCCTATGCTTTCCTATGGGAATCCTCCCTATGGTTTACTATGGGAATGAATTACCATGTTGATTCACTTACTTCATGTGAAGGATTTCTATAAAAACCAAGTGTTTCCATCTATATCTTCGTGAATTATGTAAACTAGCACCTTTTTTTAAGAAAGACCAGAAATTAAATGAGTTTTTTCCAGAAAAATCACTCCATTGATTTACTATGGGAATATGACCTCATATGGAATATTTATTTTATTTTCAGGGATATCGTTAAAAACGAAGTGTTTGCATGTTTACCTACGTGAATAAAATAAATGTACAAGATTTTGTAAAGAACGAACGGAAATTAAGTGACTTTTTTCGAGCACAATTCACCCCTATGCTTTCCTATGGGAATCCTCCCTATGGTTTACTATGGGAATGAAATACCATGTCGATTCACTTACTTCATGTGAAGGATTTCTATAAAAACCAAGTGTTTCCATCTATATCTGCGTGAAGTATGTAAACTAGCACCTTTTTTTAAAGAAAGACCTGAAATTAAATGAGTTTTTTTCCTGAAAAATCACTCCATTGATTTACTATGGGAATATGACCTGATATGGAATATTTATTTTATTTTCGAAGATATCGTTAAAAACGAAGTGTTTGCCAGTTTACCTACGTGAATAAAGTAAATGTACAAGATTTTGTAAAGATCGAACGGAAATTAAGTGACTTTTTTCGAGCACAATTCACCCCTATGCTTTCCTATGGGAATCCTCCCTATGGTTTACTATGGGAATGAAATACCATGTCGATTCACTTACTTCATGTGAAGGATTTCTATAAAAACCAAGTGTTTCAATCTATATCTGCGTGAATTATGTAAACTAGCACCTTTTTTTAAAGAAAGACCAGAAATTAAATGAGTTTTTTCCAGAAAAATCACTCCATTGATTTACTATGGGAATATGACCTCATATGGAATATTTATTTTATTTTCGAAGATATCGTTAAAAACGAAGTGTTTGCCAGTTTACCTATGTGAATAAAGTAAATGTACAAGATTTTGTAAAGAACGAACGGAAATTAAGTGACTTCTTTCGAGCACAATTCATCCTTATGCTTTCCTATGGGAATCCTCCCTATACTTTACTATGGGAATGAAATAACATGTCGATTCACTTACTTCATGTGAAGGATTTCTATAAAAACGAAGTGTTTCCATCTATATCTGCGTAAATTAAGTAAACTAGTGCCTTTTCTTAAAGAAAGACCTGAAATTAAATGAGTTTTTTCCAGAAAAATCACTCCATTGCTTTACTATGGGAATATGACCTCATATGGAATATTTATTTTATTTTCGAAGATATCGTTAAAAACGAAGTGTTTGCCAGTTTAACTACGTGAATAAAGTAAATGTACAAGATTTTGTAAAGAACGAACGGAAATTAAGTGACTTTTTTCGAGAACAATTCACCCCTATGCTTTCCTATGGGAATCCTCCCTATGGTTTACTATGGGAATGAATTACCATGTTGATTCACTTACTTCATGTGAAGGATTTCTATAAAAACCAAGTGTTTCCATCTATATCTGCGTGAATTATGTAAACTAGCACCTTTTTTTAAGAAAGACCAGAAATTAAATGAGTTTTTTCCAGAAAAATCACTCCATTGATTTACTATGGGAATATGACCTCATATGGAATATTTATTTTATTTTCAAGGATATCGTTAAAAACGAAGTGTTTGCCAGTTTACCTACGTGAATAAAGTAAATGTAGAAGATTTTGTAAAGAACGAACGGAAATTAAGTGACTTCTTTCGAGCACAATTCACCCCTATGCTTTCCTATGGGAATATGACCTCATATGGAATATTTTTTTTATTTTCGAGGATTTCGTTAAAAACGAAATGTTTTCTATTAAATCTTGGTTAGTTACGTTAATTGGCTGATTTTTGTCGAGAAATAATGGAAATTAATTGAGTTATTGAAGAAAAAATTATCTTCAATGCTTGTCTATGGAACACGAAACGACACCAGAAAAAGTGTAGCATTTTCTACAGTTTCGAACGAAAATCTTTGATTTTGCCATTTTTCACTCTAATCTCATCTCAACTAGTACTCAAGGATTTCGATCATAAAAGTGATTAAACATGTAATATAGCATATTTATACGTATATTAACATATTCTCATCAAATTTTCTGCAGAAATTAATTTTAATAAGAAACTGATTTTCATTGTCTCCTATGGGAATCCTCCCTATACTTTACTATGGGAATGAAATACCACTTCGATTCACTTACTTCATGTGAAGGATTTCTATAAAAACGAAGTGTTTCCATCTATATCTGCGTTAATTAAGTAAACTAGCCCCTTTTTTTAAAGAAAGACCTGAAATTAAATGAATTTTTTCCAGAAAAATCACTCCATTGCTTTACTATGGGAATATGACCTCACATGGAATATTTATTTTATTTTCGAAGATATCGTTAAAAACGAAGTGTTTGCCAGTTTAACTACGTGAATAAAGTAAATGTACAAGATTTTGTAAAGATCGAACGGAAATTAAGTGACTTTTTTCGAGCACAATTCACCCCTATGCTTTCCTATGGGAATCCTCCCTATGGTTTACTATGGGAATGAAATACCATGTCGATTCACTTACTTCATGTGAAGGATTTCTATAAAAACCAAGTGTTTCCATCTATATCTGCGTGAATTATGTAAACTAGCACCTTTTTTTAAAGAAACATCTGAAATTAAATGAGTTTTTTCCAGAAAAATCACTCCATTGATTTACTATGGGAATATGACCTCATATGGAATATTTATTTTATTTTCGAAGATATCGTTAAACTCGAAGTGTTTGCCAGTTCACCTACGTGAATAAAGTAAATGTACAAGATTTTGTAAAGAACGAACGGAAATTAAGTGACTTTTTTCGTGCACAATTCACCCCTATGCTTTCCTATGGGAATCCTCCCTATACTTTACTATGGGAATGAAATAACATGTCGATTCACTTACTTCATGTGAAGGATTTCTATAAACACGAAGTGTTTCCATCTATATCTGCGTAAATTAAGTAAACTAGCCCCTTTTTTTAAAGAAAGACCTGAAATTAAATGAGTTTTTTCCAAAAAATCACTCCATTGCTTTACTATGGGAATATGACCTCATATGGAATATTTATTTTATTTTCGAAGATATCGTTAAAAGCGAAGTGTTTGCCAGTTTACCTACGTGAATAAAGTAAATGTACAAGATTTTGTAAAGAACGAACGGAAATTAAGTGACTTTTTTCGAGCACAATTCACCCCTAATCTTTCCTATGGGAATCCTCCCTATACTTTACTATGGGAATGAAATAACATGTCGATTCACTTACTTCATGTGAAGGATTTCTATAAAAACGAAGTGTTTCCATCTATATCTGCGTAAATTAAGTAAACTAGCCCCTTTTTTTAAAGAAAGACCTGAAATTAAAAGAATTTTTTCCAGAAAAATCACTCCATTGCTTTACTATGAGAATGTGACCTCATATGGAATATTTATTTTATTTTCGAAGATATTGTTAAAAACGAAGTGTTTGCCAGTTTACCTACGTGAATAAAGTAAATGTACAAGATTTTGTAAAGAACGAACGGAAATTAAGTGACTTTTTTGAGAACAATTCACCCCTATGCTTTCCTATGGGAATCCTCCCTATGGTTTACTATGGGAATGAATTTCCATGTTGATTCACTTACTTCATGTGAAAGATTTCTATAAAAACCAAGTGTTTCCATCTATATCTGCGTGAATTATGTAAACTAGCACCTTTTTTTAAAGAAAGACCAGGAATTAAATGACTTTTTCCCAGAAAAATCACTCCATTGATTTACTATGGGAATATGACCTCATATGGAATATTTATTTTATTTTCAAGGATATCGTTAAAATCGAAGTGTTTGCCAGTTTACCTACGTGAATAAAGTAAATGTACATGATTTTGTAAAGAACGAACGGAAATTAAGTGACTTTTTTCGAGCACAATTCACCCCTATGCTTTCCTATGGGAATATGACCTCATATGGAATATTTTTTTTATTTTCGAGGATTTCGTTAAAAACGAAGTGTTTTCTATTAAATCTTGGTTAGTTACGTTAATTGGCTGATTTTTGTCGAGAACTAATGGAAATTAATTGAGTTATTGAAGAAAGAATTATCTTCAATGCTTGTCTATGGAACACGAAACGACACCAGAAAAAGTGCAGCATTTTCTAAAGTTTCGAACGAAAATCTTTGATTTTGCCATTTTTCACTCTAATCTCATCTCAACTAGTACTCAAGGATTTCGATCATAAAAGTGATTAAACATGTAATATAGCATATTTATACGTATATTAACATATTCCCATCAAATTTTCTGCAGAAATTAATTTTAATAAGAAACTGATTTTCATTGTCTCCTATGGGAATCCTCCCTATGGTTTACTATGGGAATGAAATACCATGTCGATTCACTTACTTCATGTGAAGGATTTCTATAAAAACCAAGTGTTTCCATCTATATCTGCGTGAATTATGTAAAGTAGCACCTTTTTTTAAAGAAAGACCTGAAATTAAATGAGTCTTTTCCAGAAAAATCACTCCATTGATTTACTATGGGAATATGACCTCATATGGAATATTTATTTTATTTTCGAAGATATTGTTAAAATCGAAGTGTTTTCCAGTTTACCTACGTGAATGAAGTAAATGTACAAGATTTTGTAAAGAACGAACGGAAATTAAGTGACTTTTTTCGAGCACAATTCACCCCTATGCTTTCCTATGGGAATCCTTCCTATACTTTACTATGGGAATGAAATAACATGTCGATTCACTTACTTCATGTGAAGGATTTCTATAAAAACCAAGTGTTTCCATCTATATCTGCGTGAATTATGTAAAGTAGCACCTTTTTATAAAGAAAGACCTGAAATTAAATGAGTTTTTTCCAGAAAAATCACTCCATTGCTTTACTATGGGAATATGACCTCATATGGAATATTTATTTTATTTTCGAAGATATCGTTAAAAACGAAGTGTTTGCCAGTTTACCTACGTGAATAAAGTAAATGTACAAGATTTTGTAAAGAACGAACGGAAATTAAGTGACTTTTTTTGAGAACAATTCACCCCTATGCTTTCCTAGGGGAATCCTCCCTATGGTTTACTATGGGAATGAATTACCATGTTGATTCACTTACTTCATGTGAAGGATTTCTATAAAAACCAAGTGTTTCCATCTATATCTGCGTGAATTATGTAAACTAGCACCTTTTTTTAAAGAAAGACCAGAAATTAAATGAGTTTTTTCCAGAAAAATCACTCCATTGATTTACTATGGGAATATGACCTCATATGGAATATTTATTTTATTTTCAAGGATAACGTTAAAAACGAAGTGTTTGCCAGTTTACCTACGTGAATAAAGTAAATGTACAAGATTTTGTAAAGAACGAACGGAAATTAAGTGACTTTTTTCGAGCACAATTCACCCCTATGCTTTCCTATGGGAATGTGACCTCATATGGAATATTTTTTTTATTTTCGAGGATTTCGTTAAAAACGAAGTGTTTTCTATGAAATCTTGGTTAGCTACGTTAATTGCCTGATTTTTGTCGAGAAATAATGGAAATTAATTGAGTTATTGAAGAAAGAATTATCATCAATGCTTGTCTATGGAACACGAAACGACACCAGAAAAAGTGCAGCATTTTCTGCAGTTTCGAACGAAAATCTTTGATTTTGCCATTTTTCACTCTAATCTCATCTCAACTAGTACTCAAGGATTTCGATCATAAAAGTGATTAAACATGTAATATAGCATATTTATACGTATATTAACATATTCTCATCAAATTTTCTGCAGAAATTAATTTTAATAAGAAACTGATTTTCATTGTCTCCTATGGGAATCCTCCCTATACTTTACTATGGGAATGAAATACCACTTCGATTCACTTACTTCATGTGAAGGATTTCTATAAAAACGAAGTGTGTCCATCTATATCTGCGTTAATTAAGTAAACTAGCCCCTTTTTTTAAAGAAAGACCTGAAATTAAATGATTTTTTTCCAGAAAAATCACTCCATTGCTTTACTATGGGAATATGACCTCATATGGAATATTTATTTTATTTTCGAAGATATTGTTAAAATCGAAGTGTTTGCCAGTTTATCTACGTGAATAAAGTAAATGTACAAGATTTTGTAAAGATCGAACGGAAATTAAGTGACTTTTTTCGAGCACAATTCACCCCTATGCTTTCCTATGGGAATCCTCCCTATGGTTTACTATGGGAATGAAATACCATGTCGATTCACTTACTTCATGTGAAGGATTTCTATAAAAACCAAGTGTTTCCATCTATATCTGCGTGAATTATGTAAAGTAGCACCTTTTTTTAAAGAAAGACCTGAAATTAAATGAGTTTTTTTCCAGAAAAATCACTCCATTGATTTACTATGGGAGTATGACCTCATATGGAATATTTATTTTATTTTCGAAGATATCGTTAAAATCGAAGTGTTTTCCAGTTTACCTACGTGAATAAAGTAAATGTACAAGAATTTGTAAAGAACGAACGGAAATTAAGTGACTTTTTTCGAGCACAATTCACCCCTATGCTTTCCTATGGGAATATGACCTCATATGGAATATTTTTTTTATTTTCGAGGATTTCGTTAAAAACGAAGTGTTTTCTATTAAATCTTGGTTAGCTACGTTAATTGGCTGATTTTTGTCGAGAAATAATGGAAATTAATTGAGTTATTGAAGAAAGAATTATCTTCAATGCTTGTCTATGGAACACGAAACGACACCAGAAAAAGTGCAGCATTTTCTACAGTTTCGAACGAAAATCTTTGATTTTGTCATTTTTCACTCTAATCTCATCTCAACTAGTACTCAAGGATTTCGATCATAAAAGTGATTAAACATGTAATATAGCATATTTATACGTATATTAACATATTCTCATCACATTTTCTGCAGAAATTAATTTTAATAAGAAACTGATTTTCATTGTCTCCTATGGGAATCCTCCCTATACTTTACTATGGGAATGAAATATCACTTCGATTCACTTACTTCATGTGAAGGATTTCTATAAAAACGAAGTGTTTCCATCTATATCTGCGTTAATTAAGTAAACTAGCCCCTTTTTTTAAAGAAACACCTGAAATTAAATGAATTTTCTCCAGAAAAATCACTCCATTGCTTTACTATGGGAATATGACCTCATACGGAATATTTATTTTATTTTCGAAGATATCGTTAAAAACGAAGTGTTTGCCAGTTTACCTACGTGAATAAAGTAAATGTACAAGGATTTGTAAAGAACGAACGGAAATTAAGTGACTTTTTTCGAGAACAATTCACCCCTATGCTTTCCTATGGGAATCCTCCCTATACTTTACTATGGGAATGAAATAACATGTCGATTCACTTACTTCATGTGAAGGATTTCTATAAAAACGAAGTGTTTCCATCTATATCTGCGTAAATTAAGTAAACTAGCCCCTTTTTTTAAAGAAAGACCTGAAATTAAATGAGTTTTTTCCAGAAAAATCACTCCATTGCTTTACTATGGGAATATGACCTCATATGGAATATTTATTTTATTTTCGACGATATCGTTAAAAACGAAGTGTTTGCCAGTTTACCTACGTGAATAAAGTAAATGTACAAGATTTTGTAAAGAACGAACGGAAATTAAGTGACTTTTTTTGAGAACAATTCACCCCTATGCTTTCCTATGGGAATCCTCCCTATGGTTTACTATGGGAATGAATTACCATGTTGATTCACTTACTTCATGTGATGGATTTCTATAAAAACCAAGTGTTTCCATCTATATCTGCGTGAATTATGTAAACTAGCACCTTTTTTTAAAGAAAGACCAGAAATTAAATGAGTTTTTTCCAGAAAAATCACTCCATTGATTTACTATGGGAATATGACCTCATATGGAATATTTATTTTATTTTCAAGGATAACGTTAAAAACGAAGTGTTTGCCAGTTTACCTACGTGAATAAAGTAAATGTACAAGATTTTGTAAAGAACGAACGGAAATTAAGTGACTTTTTTCGAGCACAATTCACCCCTATGCTTTCCTATGGGAATATGACCTCATATGGAATATTTTTTTTATTTTCGAGGATTTCGTTAAAAACGAAGTGTTTTCTATTAAATCTTGGTTAGTTACGTTATTTGGCTGATTTTTGTCGAGAAATAATGAAAATTAATTGAGTTATTGAAGAAAGAATTATCTTCAATGCTTGTCTATGGAACACGAAACGACACCAGAAAAAGTGCAGCATTTTCTACAGTTTCGAACGAAAATCTTTGATTTTGCCATTTTTCACTCTAATCTCATCTCAACTAGTACTCAAGGATTTCGATCATAAAAGTGATTAAACATGTAATATAGCATATTTATACGTATATTAACATATTCTCATCAAATTTTCTGCAGAAATTAATTTTAATATGAAACTGATTTTCATTGTCTCCTATGGGAATTCTCCCTATACTTTACTATGGGAATGAAATACCACTTCGATTCACTTACTTCATGTGAAGGATTTCTATAAAAACGAAGTGTTTCCATCTATATCTGCGTTAATTAAGTAAACTAGCCCCTTTTTTTAAAGAAAGACCTGAAATTAAATGAATTTTTTCCAGAAAAATCACTCCATTGCTTTACTATGGGAATATGACCTCATATGGAATATTTATTTTATTTTCGAAGATATCGTTAAAAACGAAGTGTTTGCCAGTTTATCTACGTGAATAAAGTAAATGTACAAGATTTTGTAAAGATCGAACGGAAATTAAGTGACTTTTTTCGAGCACAATTCACCCCTATGCTTTCCAATGGGAATCCTCCCTATGGTTTACTATGGGAATGAAATACCATGTCGATTCACTTACTTCATGTGAAGGATTTCTATAAAAACCAAGTGTTTCCATCTATATCTGCGTGAATTATGTAAACTAGCACCTTTTTTTAAGAAAGACCAGAAATTAAATGAGTTTTTTCCAGAAAAATCACTCCATTGATTTACTATGGGAATATGACCTCATATGGAATATTTATTTTATTTTCAAGGATATCGTTAAAAACGAAGTGTTTTCCAGTTTACCTACGTGAATAAAGTAAATGTACAAGATTTTGTAAAGAACGAACGGAAATTAAGTGACTTTTTTCGAGCACAATTCACCCCTATGCTTTCCTATGGGAATATGACCTCATATGGAATATTTTTTTTATTTTCGAGGATTTCGTTAAAAACGAAGTGTTTTCTATTAAATCATGGTGAGTTACGTTAATTGGCTGATTTTTGTCGAGAAATAATGGAAATTAATTGAGTTATTGAAGAAAGAATTATCTTCAATGCTTGTCTACGGAACACGAAACGACACCAGAAAAAGTGCAGCATTTTCTACAGTTTCGAACGAAAATCTTTGATTTTGCCATTTTTCACTCTAATCTCATCTCAACTAGTACTCAAGGATTTCGATCATAAAAGTGATTAAACATGTAATATAGCATATTTATACGTATATTAACATATTCTCATCAAATTTTCTGCAGAAATTAATTTTAATAAGAAACTGATTTTCATTGTCTCCTATGGGAATCCTCCTTATACTTTACTATGGGAATGAAATACCACTTCGATTCACTTACTTCATGTGAAGGATTTCTATAAAAACGAAGTGTTTCCATCTATATCTGCGTTAATTAAGTAAACTAGCCCCTTTTTTTAAAGAAAGACCTGAAATTAAATGAATTTTTTCCAGAAAAATCACTCCATTGCTTTACTATGGGAATATGACCTCATATGGAATATTTATTTTATTTTCGAAGATATCGTTAAAAGCGAAGTGTTTACCAGTTTATCTACGTGAACAAAGTAAATGTACAAGATTTTATAAAGATCGAACGGAAATTAAGTGACTTTTTTCGAGCACAATTCACCCCTATGCTTTCCTATGGGAATCCTCCCTATGGTTTACTATGGGAATGAAATACCATGTCGATTCACTTACTTCATGTGAAGGATTTCTATAAAAACCAAGTGTTTCCATCTATATCTGCGTGAATTATGTAAACTAGCACCTTTTTTTAAAGAAAGACCTGAAATTAAATGAGTTTTTTTCCTGAAAAATCACTCCCTTGATTTACTATGGGAATATGACCTCATATGGAATATTTATTTTATTTTCGAAGATATCGTTAAAAACGAAGTGTCTGCCAGTTTACCTACGTGAATAAAGTAAATGTACAAGATTTTGTAAAGATCGAACGGAAATTAAGTGACTTTTTCCGAGCACAATTCACCCCTATTCTTTCCTATGGGAATCCTCCCTATGGTTTACTATGGGAATGAAATACCATGTCGATTCACTTACTTCATGTGAAGGATTTCTATAAAAACCAAGTGTTCCATCTATATCTGCGTGAATTATGTAAACTAGCACCTTTTTTTAAAGAAAGACCAGAAATTAAATGAGTTTTTTCCAGAAAAATCACTCCATTGATTTACTATGGGAATATGACCTCATATGGAATATTTATTTTATTTTCAAGGATAACGTTAAAAACGAAGTGTTTGCCAGTTTACCTACGTGAATAAAGTAAATGTACAAGATTTTGTAAAGAACGAACGGAAATTAAGTGACTTTTTTCGAGCACAATTCACCCCTATGCTTTCCTATGGGAATATGACCTCATATGGAATATTTTTTTTATTTTCGAGGATTTCGTTAAAAACGAAGTGTTTTCTATTAAATCTTGGTTAGTTACGTTAACTGGCTGATTTTTGTCGAGAAATAATGAAAATTAATTGAGTTATTGAAGAAAGAATTATCTTCAATGCTTGTCTATGGAACACGAAACGACACCAGAAAAAGTGCAGCATTTTCTACAGTTTAGAACGAAAATCTTTGATTTTGCCATTTTTCACTCTAAACTCATCTCAACTAGTACTCAAGGATTTCGATCATAAAAGTGATTAAACATGTAATATAGCATATTTATACGTATATTAACATATTCTCATCAAATTTTCTGCAGAAGTTAATTTTAATAAGAAACTGATTTTCATTGTCTCCTATGGGAATCCTCCCTATACTTTACTATGGGAATTAAATACCACTTCGATTCACTTACTTCATGTGAAAGATTTCTATAAAAACGAAGTGTTTCCATCTATATCTGCGTTAATTAAGTAAACTAGCCCCTTTTTTTAAAGAAACACCTGAAATTAAATGAATTTTTTCCAGAAAAATCACTCCATTGCTTTACTATGGGAATATGACCTCACATGGAATATTTATTTTATTTTCGAAGATATCGTTAAAAACGAAGTGTTTGCCAGTTTAACTACGTGAATAAAGTAAATGTACAAGATTTTGTAAAGATCGAACGGAAATTAAGTGACTTTTTTCGAGCACAATTCACCCCTATGCTTTCCTATGGGAATCCTCCCTATGGTTTACTATGGGAATGAAATACCATGTCGATTCACTTACTTCATGTGAAGGATTTCTATAAAAACCAAGTGTTTCCATCTATATCTGCGTGAATTATGTAAACTAGCACCTTTTTTTAAAGAAAGATCTGAAATTAAATGAGTTTTTTCCAGAAAAATCACTCCATTGATTTACTATGGGAATATGACCTCATATGGAATATTTATTTTATTTTCGAAGATATCGTTAAACTCGAAGTGTTTGCCAGTTCACCTACGTGAATAAAGTAAATGTACAAGATTTTGTAAAGAACGAACGGAAATTAAGTGACTTTTTTCGTGCACAATTCACCCCTATGCTTTCCTATGGGAATCCTCCCTATACTTTACTATGGGAATGAAATAACATGTCGATTCACTTACTTCATGTGAAGGATTTCTATAAACACGAAGTGTTTCCATCTATATCTGCGTAAATTAAGTAAACTAGCCCCTTTTTTTAAAGAAAGACCTGAAATTAAATGAGTTTTTTTCCAAAAAATCACTCCATTGCTTTACTATGGGAATATGACCTCATATGGAATATTTATTTTATTTTCGAAGATATCGTTAAAAACGAAGTGTTTGCCAGTTTACCTACGTGAATAAAGTAAATGTACAAGATTTTGTAAAGAACGAACGGAAATTAAGTGACTTTTTTCGAGCACAATTCACCCCTAATCTTTCCTATGGGAATCCTCCCTATACTTTACTATGGGAATGAAATAACATGTCGATTCACTTACTTCATGTGAAGGATTTCTATAAAAACGAAGTGTTTCCATCTATATCTGCGTAAATTAAGTAAACTAGCCCCTTTTTTTAAAGAAAGACCTGAAATTAAAAGAATTTTTTCCAGAAAAATCACTCCATTGCTTTACTATGAGAATGTGACCTCATATGGAATATTTATTTTATTTTCGAAGATATTGTTAAAAGCGAAGTGTTTGCCAGTTTACCTACGTGAATAAAGTAAATGTACAAGATTTTGTAAAGAACGAACGGAAATTAAGTGACTTTTTTGAGAACAATTCACCCCTATGCTTTCCTATGGGAATCCTCCCTATGGTTTACTATGGGAATGAATTTCCATGTTGATTCACTTACTTCATGTGAAAGATTTCTATAAAAACCAAGTGTTTCCATCTATATCTGCGTGAATTATGTAAACTAGCACCTTTTTTTAAAGAAAGACCAGGAATTAAATGACTTTTTCCCAGAAAAATCACTCCATTGATTTACTATGGGAATATGACCTCATATGGAATATTTATTTTATTTTCAAGGATATCGTTAAAATCGAAGTGTTTGCCAGTTTACCTACGTGAATAAAGTAAATGTACATGATTTTGTAAAGAACGAACGGAAATTAAGTGACTTTTTTCGAGCACAATTCACCCCTATGCTTTCCTATGGGAATATGACCTCATATGGAATATTTTTTTTATTTTCGAGGATTTCGTTAAAAACGAAGTGTTTTCTATTAAATCTTGGTTAGTTACGTTAATTGGCTGATTTTTGTCGAGAACTAATGGAAATTAATTGAGTTATTGAAGAAAGAATTATCTTCAATGCTTGTCTATGGAACACGAAACGACACCAGAAAAAGTGCAGCATTTTCTAAAGTTTCGAACGAAAATCTTTGATTTTGCCATTTTTCACTCTAATCTCATCTCAACTAGTACTCAAGGATTTCGATCATAAAAGTGATTAAACATGTAATATAGCATATTTATACGTATATTAACATATTCCCATCAAATTTTCTGCAGAAATTAATTTTAATAAGAAACTGATTTTCATTGTCTCCTATGGGAATCCTCCCTATGGTTTACTATGGGAATGAAATACCATGTCGATTCACTTACTTCATGTGAAGGATTTCTATAAAAACCAAGTGTTTCCATCTATATCTGCGTGAATTATGTAAAGTAGCACCTTTTTTTAAAGAAAGACCTGAAATTAAATGAGTCTTTTCCAGAAAAATCACTCCATTGATTTACTATGGGAATATGACCTCATATGGAATATTTATTTTATTTTCGAAGATATTGTTAAAATCGAAGTGTTTGCCAGTTTACCTACGTGAATGAAGTAAATGTACAAGATTTTGTAAAGAACGAACGGAAATTAAGTGACTTTTTTCGAGCACAATTCACCCCTATGCTTTCCTATGGGAATCCTTCCTATACTTTACTATGGGAATGAAATAACATGTCGATTCACTTACTTCATGTGAAGGATTTCTATAAAACCCAAGTGTTTCCATCTATATCTGAGTGAATTATGTAAAGTAGCACCTTTTTATAAAGAAAGACCTGAAATTAAATGAGTTTTTTCCAGAAAAATCACTCCATTGCTTTACTATGGGAATATGACCTCATATGGAATATTTATTTTATTTTCGAAGATATCGTTAAAAACGAAGTGTTTGCCAGTTTACCTACGTGAATAAAGTAAATGTACAAGATTTTGTAAAGAACGAACGGAAATTAAGTGACTTTTTTTGAGAACAATTCACCCCTATGCTTTCCTAGGGGAATCCTCCCTATGGTTTACTATGGGAATGAATTACCATGTTGATTCACTTACTTCATGTGAAGGATTTCTATAAAAACCAAGTGTTTCCATCTATATCTGCGTGAATTATGTAAACTAGCACCTTTTTTTAAAGAAAGACCAGAAATTAAATGAGTTTTTTCCAGAAAAATCACTCCATTGATTTACTATGGGAATATGACCTCATATGGAATATTTATTTTATTTTCAAGGATAACGTTAAAAACGAAGTGTTTGCCAGTTTACCTACGTGAATAAAGTAAATGTACAAGATTTTGTAAAGAACGAACGGAAATTAAGTGACTTTTTTCGAGCACAATTCACCCCTATGCTTTCCTATGGGAATGTGACCTCATATGGAATATTTTTTTTATTTTCGAGGATTTCGTTAAAAACGAAGTGTTTTCTATGAAATCTTGGTTAGCTACGTTAATTGCCTGATTTTTGTCGAGAAATAATGGAAATTAATTGAGTTATTGAAGAAAGAATTATCTTCAATGCTTGTCTATGGAACACGAAACGACACCAGAAAAAGTGCAGCATTTTCTGCAGTTTCGAACGAAAATCTTTGATTTTGCCATTTTTCACTCTAATCTCATCTCAACTAGTACTCAAGGATTTCGATCATAAAAGTGATTAAACATGTAATATAGCATATTTATACGTATATTAACATATTCTCATCAAATTTTCTGCAGAAATTAATTTTAATAAGAAACTGATTTTCATTGTCTCCTATGGGAATCCTCCCTATACTTTACTATGGGAATGAAATACCACTTCGATTCACTTACTTCATGTGAAGGATTTCTATAAAAACGAAGTGTGTCCATCTATATCTGCGTTAATTAAGTAAACTAGCCCCTTTTTTTAAAGAAAGACCTGAAATTAAATGATTTTTTTCCAGAAAAATCACTCCATTGCTTTACTATGGGAATATGACCTCATATGGAATATTTATTTTATTTTCGAAGATATTGTTAAAATCGAAGTGTTTGCCAGTTTATCTACGTGAATAAAGTAAATGTACAAGATTTTGTAAAGATCGAACGGAAATTAAGTGACTTTTTTCGAGCACAATTCACCCCTATGCTTTCCTATGGGAATCCTCCCTATGGTTTACTATGGGAATGAAATACCATGTCGATTCACTTACTTCATGTGAAGGATTTCTATAAAAACCAAGTGTTTCCATCTATATCTGCGTGAATTATGTAAAGTAGCACCTTTTTTTAAAGAAAGACCTGAAATTAAATGAGTTTTTTTCCAGAAAAATCACTCCATTGATTTACTATGGGAGTATGACCTCATATGGAATATTTATTTTATTTTCGAAGATATCGTTAAAATCGAAGTGTTTTCCAGTTTACCTACGTGAATAAAGTAAATGTACAAGAATTTGTAAAGAACGAACGGAAATTAAGTGACTTTTTTCGAGCACAATTCACCCCTAATCTTTCCTATGGGAATCCTCCCTATACTTTACTATGGGAATGAAATAACATGTCGATTCACTTACTTCATGTGAAGGATTTCTATAAAAACGAAGTGTTTCCATCTATATCTGCGTAAATTAAGTAAACTAGCCCCTTTTTTTAAAGAAAGACCTGAAATTAAATGAGTTTTTTCCAGAAAAATCATTCCATTGCTTTACTATGGGAATATGACCTCATATGGAATATTTATTTTATTTTCAAGGATAACGTTAAAAAAGAAGTGTTTGCCAGTTTACCTACGTGAATAAAGTAAATGTACAAGATTTTGTAAAGAACGAACGGAAATTAAGTGACTTTTTTCGAGCACAATTCACCCCTATGCTTTCCTATGGGAATATGACCTCATATGGAATATTTTTTTTATTTTCGAGGATTTCGTTAAAAACGAAGTGTTTTCTATTAAATCTTGGTTAGTTACGTTATTTGGCTGATTTTTGTCGAGAAATAATGAAAATTAATTGAGTTATTGAAGAAAGAATTATCTTCAATGCTTGTCTATGGAACACGAAACGACACCAGAAAAAGTGCAGCATTTTCTACAGTTTCGAACGAAAATCTTTGATTTTGCCATTTTTCACTCTAATCTCATCTCAACTAGTACTCAAGGATTTCGATCATAAAAGTGATTAAACATGTAATATAGCATATTTATACGTATATTAACATATTCTCATCAAATTTTCTGCAGAAATTAATTTTAATATGAAACTGATTTTCATTGTCTCCTATGGGAATTCTCCCTATACTTTACTATGGGAATGAAATACCACTTCGATTCACTTACTTCATGTGAAGGATTTCTATAAAAACGAAGTGTTTCCATCTATATCTGCGTTAATTAAGTAAACTAGCCCCTTTTTTTAAAGAAAGACCTGAAATTAAATGAATTTTTTCCAGAAAAATCACTCCATTGCTTTACTATGGGAATATGACCTCATATGGAATATTTATTTTATTTTCGAAGATATCGTTAAAAACGAAGTGTTTGCCAGTTTATCTACGTGAATAAAGTAAATGTACAAGATTTTGTAAAGATCGAACGGAAATTAAGTGACTTTTTTCGAGCACAATTCACCCCTATGCTTTCCAATGGGAATCCTCCCTATGGTTTACTATGGGAATGAAATACCATGTCGATTCACTTACTTCATGTGAAGGATTTCTATAAAAACCAAGTGTTTCCATCTATATCTGCGTGAATTATGTAAACTAGCACCTTTTTTTAAGAAAGACCAGAAATTAAATGAGTTTTTTCCAGAAAAATCACTCCATTGATTTACTATGGGAATATGACCTCATATGGAATATTTATTTTATTTTCAAGGATATCGTTAAAAACGAAGTGTTTTCCAGTTTACCTACGTGAATAAAGTAAATGTACAAGATTTTGTAAAGAACGAACGGAAATTAAGTGACTTTTTTCGAGCACAATTCACCCCTATGCTTTCCTATGGGAATATGACCTCATATGGAATATTTTTTTTATTTTCGAGGATTTCGTTAAAAACGAAGTGTTTTCTATTAAATCATGGTGAGTTACGTTAATTGGCTGATTTTTGTCGAGAAATAATGGAAATTAATTGAGTTATTGAAGAAAGAATTATCTTCAATGCTTGTCTATGGAACACGAAACGACACCAGAAAAAGTGCAGCATTTTCTACAGTTTCGAACGAAAATCTTTGATTTTGCCATTTTTCACTCTAATCTCATCTCAACTAGTACTCAAGGATTTCGATCATAAAAGTGATTAAACATGTAATATAGCATATTTATACGTATATTAACATATTCTCATCAAATTTTCTGCAGAAATTAATTTTAATAAGAAACTGATTTTCATTGTCTCCTATGGGAATCCTCCTTATACTTTACTATGGGAATGAAATACCACTTCGATTCACTTACTTCATGTGAAGGATTTCTATAAAAACGAAGTGTTTCCATCTATATCTGCGTTAATTAAGTAAACTAGCCCCTTTTTTTAAAGAAAGACCTGAAATTAAATGAATTTTTTCCAGAAAAATCACTCCATTGCTTTACTATGGGAATATGACCTCATATGGAATATTTATTTTATTTTCGAAGATATCGTTAAAAGCGAAGTGTTTACCAGTTTATCTACGTGAACAAAGTAAATGTACAAGATTTTATAAAGATCGAACGGAAATTAAGTGACTTTTTTCGAGCACAATTCACCCCTATGCTTTCCTATGGGAATCCTCCCTATGGTTTACTATGGGAATGAAATACCATGTCGATTCACTTACTTCATGTGAAGGATTTCTATAAAAACCAAGTGTTTCCATCTATATCTGCGTGAATTATGTAAACTAGCACCTTTTTTTAAAGAAAGACCTGAAATTAAATGAGTTTTTTTCCTGAAAAATCACTCCCTTGATTTACTATGGGAATATGACCTCATATGGAATATTTATTTTATTTTCGAAGATATCGTTAAAAACGAAGTGTCTGCCAGTTTACCTACGTGAATAAAGTAAATGTACAAGATTTTGTAAAGATCGAACGGAAATTAAGTGACTTTTTCCGAGCACAATTCACCCCTATTCTTTCCTATGGGAATCCTCCCTATGGTTTACTATGGGAATGAAATACCATGTCGATTCACTTACTTCATGTGAAGGATTTCTATAAAAACCAAGTGTTTCCATCTATATCTGCGTGAATTATGTAAACTAGCACCTTTTTTTAAAGAAAGACCAGAAATTAAATGAGTTTTTTCCAGAAAAATCACTCCATTGATTTACTATGGGAATATGACCTCATATGGAATATTTATTTTATTTTCAAGGATAACGTTAAAAACGAAGTGTTTGCCAGTTTACCTACGTGAATAAAGTAAATGTACAAGATTTTGTAAAGAACGAACGGAAATTAAGTGACTTTTTTCGAGCACAATTCACCCCTATGCTTTCCTATGGGAATATGACCTCATATGGAATATTTTTTTTATTTTCGAGGATTTCGTTAAAAACGAAGTGTTTTCTATGAAATCTTGGTTAGCTACGTTAATTGCCTGATTTTTGTCGAGAAATAATGGAAATTAATTGAGTTATTGAAGAAAGAATTATCTTCAATGCTTGTCTATGGAACACGAAACGACACCAGAAAAAGTGCAGCATTTTCTGCAGTTTCGAACGAAAATCTTTGATTTTGCCATTTTTCACTCTAATCTCATCTCAACTAGTACTCAAGGATTTCGATCATAAAAGTGATTAAACATGTAATATAGCATATTTATACGTATATTAACATATTCTCATCAAATTTTCTGCAGAAATTAATTTTAATAAGAAACTGATTTTCATTGTCTCCTATGGGAATCCTCCCTATACTTTACTATGGGAATGAAATACCACTTCGATTCACTTACTTCATGTGAAGGATTTCTATAAAAACGAAGTGTGTCCATCTATATCTGCGTTAATTAAGTAAACTAGCCCCTTTTTTTAAAGAAAGACCTGAAATTAAATGATTTTTTTCCAGAAAAATCACTCCATTGCTTTACTATGGGAATATGACCTCATATGGAATATTTATTTTATTTTCGAAGATATTGTTAAAATCGAAGTGTTTGCCAGTTTATCTACGTGAATAAAGTAAATGTACAAGATTTTGTAAAGATCGAACGGAAATTAAGTGACTTTTTTCGAGCACAATTCACCCCTATGCTTTCCTATGGGAATCCTCCCTATGGTTTACTATGGGAATGAAATACCATGTCGATTCACTTACTTCATGTGAAGGATTTCTATAAAAACCAAGTGTTTCCATCTATATCTGCGTGAATTATGTAAAGTAGCACCTTTTTTTAAAGAAAGACCTGAAATTAAATGAGTTTTTTTCCAGAAAAATCACTCCATTGATTTACTATGGGAGTATGACCTCATATGGAATATTTATTTTATTTTCGAAGATATCGTTAAAATCGAAGTGTTTTCCAGTTTACCTACGTGAATAAAGTAAATGTACAAGAATTTGTAAAGAACGAACGGAAATTAAGTGACTTTTTTCGAGCACAATTCACCCCTAATCTTTCCTATGGGAATCCTCCCTATACTTTACTATGGGAATGAAATAACATGTCGATTCACTTACTTCATGTGAAGGATTTCTATAAAAACGAAGTGTTTCCATCTATATCTGCGTAAATTAAGTAAACTAGCCCCTTTTTTTAAAGAAAGACCTGAAATTAAATGAGTTTTTTCCAGAAAAATCATTCCATTGCTTTACTATGGGAATATGACCTCATATGGAATATTTATTTTATTTTCAAGGATAACGTTAAAAAAGAAGTGTTTGCCAGTTTACCTACGTGAATAAAGTAAATGTACAAGATTTTGTAAAGAACGAACGGAAATTAAGTGACTTTTTTCGAGCACAATTCACCCCTATGCTTTCCTATGGGAATATGACCTCATATGGAATATTTTTTTTATTTTCGAGGATTTCGTTAAAAACGAAGTGTTTTCTATTAAATCTTGGTTAGCTACGTTAATTGGCTGATTTTTGTCGAGAAATAATGGAAATTAATTGAGTTATTGAAGAAAGAATTATCTTCAATGCTTGTCTATGGAACACGAAACGACACCAGAAAAAGTGCAGCATTTTCTACAGTTTCGAACGAAAATCTTTGATTTTGTCATTTTTCACTCTAATCTCATCTCAACTAGTACTCAAGGATTTCGATCATAAAAGTGATTAAACATGTAATATAGCATATTTATACGTATATTAACATATTCTCATCACATTTTCTGCAGAAATTAATTTTAATAAGAAACTGATTTTCATTGTCTCCTATGGGAATCCTCCCTATACTTTACTATGGGAATGAAATATCACTTCGATTCACTTACTTCATGTGAAGGATTTCTATAAAAACGAAGTGTTTCCATCTATATCTGCGTTAATTAAGTAAACTAGCCCCTTTTTTTAAAGAAACACCTGAAATTAAATGAATTTTCTCCAGAAAAATCACTCCATTGCTTTACTATGGGAATATGACCTCATACGGAATATTTATTTTATTTTCGAAGATATCGTTAAAAACGAAGTGTTTGCCAGTTTACCTACGTGAATAAAGTAAATGTACAAGAATTTGTAAAGAACGAACGGAAATTAAGTGACTTTTTTCGAGAACAATTCACCCCTATGCTTTCCTATGGGAATCCTCCCTATACTTTACTATGGGAATGAAATAACATGTCGATTCACTTACTTCATGTGAAGGATTTCTATAAAAACGAAGTGTTTCCATCTATATCTGCGTAAATTAAGTAAACTAGCCCCTTTTTTTAAAGAAAGACCTGAAATTAAATGAGTTTTTTCCAGAAAAATCACTCCATTGCTTTACTATGGGAATATGACCTCATATGGAATATTTATTTTATTTTCGACGATATCGTTAAAAACGAAGTGTTTGCCAGTTTACCTACGTGAATAAAGTAAATGTACAAGATTTTGTAAAGAACGAACGGAAATTAAGTGACTTTTTTTGAGAACAATTCACCCCTATGCTTTCCTATGGGAATCCTCCCTATGGTTTACTATGGGAATGAATTACCATGTTGATTCACTTACTTCATGTGATGGATTTCTATAAAAACCAAGTGTTTCCATCTATATCTGCGTGAATTATGTAAACTAGCACCTTTTTTTAAAGAAAGACCAGAAATTAAATGAGTTTTTTCCAGAAAAATCACTCCATTGATTTACTATGGGAATATGACCTCATATGGAATATTTATTTTATTTTCAAGGATAACGTTAAAAACGAAGTGTTTGCCAGTTTACCTACGTGAATAAAGTAAATGTACAAGATTTTGTAAAGAACGAACGGAAATTAAGTGACTTTTTTCGAGCACAATTCACCCCTATGCTTTCCTATGGGAATATGACCTCATATGGAATATTTTTTTTATTTTCGAGGATTTCGTTAAAAACGAAGTGTTTTCTATTAAATCTTGGTTAGTTACGTTAATTGGCTGATTTTTGTCGAGAAATAATGAAAATTAATTGAGTTATTGAAGAAAGAATTATCTTCAATGCTTGTCTATGGAACACGAAACGACACCAGAAAAAGTGCAGCATTTTCTACAGTTTCGAACGAAAATCTTTGATTTTGCCATTTTTCACTCTAATCTCATCTCAACTAGTACTCAAGGATTTCGATCATAAAAGTGATTAAACATGTAATATAGCATATTTATACGTATATTAACATATTCTCATCAAATTTTCTGCAGAAATTAATTTTAATATGAAACTGATTTTCATTGTCTCCTATGGGAATTCTCCCTATACTTTACTATGGGAATGAAATACCACTTCGATTCACTTACTTCATGTGAAGGATTTCTATAAAAACGAAGTGTTTCCATCTATATCTGCGTTAATTAAGTAAACTAGCCCCTTTTTTTAAAGAAAGACCTGAAATTAAATGAGTTTTTTCCAGAAAAATCACTCCATTGCTTTACTATGGGAATATGACCTCATATGGAATATTTATTTTATTTTCGACGATATCGTTAAAAACGAAGTGTTTGCCAGTTTACCTACGTGAATAAAGTAAATGTACAAGATTTTGTAAAGAACGAACGGAAATTAAGTGACTTTTTTTGAGAACAATTCACCCCTATGCTTTCCTATGGGAATCCTCCCTATGGTTTACTATGGGAATGAATTACCATGTTGATTCACTTACTTCATGTGATGGATTTCTATAAAAACCAAGTGTTTCCATCTATATCTGCGTGAATTATGTAAACTAGCACCTTTTTTTAAAGAAAGACCAGAAATTAAATGAGTTTTTTCCAGAAAAATCACTCCATTGATTTACTATGGGAATATGACCTCATATGGAATATTTATTTTATTTTCAAGGATAACGTTAAAAACGAAGTGTTTGCCAGTTTACCTACGTGAATAAAGTAAATGTACAAGATTTTGTAAAGAACGAACGGAAATTAAGTGACTTTTTTCGAGCACAATTCACCCCTATGCTTTCCTATGGGAATATGACCTCATATGGAATATTTTTTTTATTTTCGAGGATTTCGTTAAAAACGAAGTGTTTTCTATTAAATCTTGGTTAGTTACGTTATTTGGCTGATTTTTGTCGAGAAATAATGAAAATTAATTGAGTTATTGAAGAAAGAATTATCTTCAATGCTTGTCTATGGAACACGAAACGACACCAGAAAAAGTGCAGCATTTTCTACAGTTTCGAACGAAAATCTTTGATTTTGCCATTTTTCACTCTAATCTCATCTCAACTAGTACTCAAGGATTTCGATCATAAAAGTGATTAAACATGTAATATAGCATATTTATACGTATATTAACATATTCTCATCAAATTTTCTGCAGAAATTAATTTTAATATGAAACTGATTTTCATTGTCTCCTATGGGAATTCTCCCTATACTTTACTATGGGAATGAAATACCACTTCGATTCACTTACTTCATGTGAAGGATTTCTATAAAACCGAAGTGTTTCCATCTATATCTGCGTTAATTAAGTAAACTAGCCCCTTTTTTTAAAGAAAGACCTGAAATTAAATGAATTTTTTCCAGAAAAATCACTCCATTGCTTTACTATGGGAATATGACCTCATATGGAATATTTATTTTATTTTCGAAGATATCGTTAAAAACGAAGTGTTTGCCAGTTTATCTACGTGAATAAAGTAAATGTACAAGATTTTGTAAAGATCGAACGGAAATTAAGTGACTTTTTTCGAGCACAATTCACCCCTATGCTTTCCAATGGGAATCCTCCCTATGGTTTACTATGGGAATGAAATACCATGTCGATTCACTTACTTCATGTGAAGGATTTCTATAAAAACCAAGTGTTTCCATCTATATCTGCGTGAATTATGTAAACTAGCACCTTTTTTTAAGAAAGACCAGAAATTAAATGAGTTTTTTCCAGAAAAATCACTCCATTGATTTACTATGGGAATATGACCTCATATGGAATATTTATTTTATTTTCAAGGATATCGTTAAAAACGAAGTGTTTGCCAGTTTACCTACGTGAATAAAGTAAATGTACAAGATTTTGTAAAGAACGAACGGAAATTAAGTGACTTTTTTCGAGCACAATTCACCCCTATGCTTTCCTATGGGAATATGACCTCATATGGAATATTTTTTTTATTTTCGAGGATTTCGTTAAAAACGAAGTGTTTTCTATTAAATCATGGTGAGTTACGTTAATTGGCTGATTTTTGTCGAGAAATAATGGAAATTAATTGAGTTATTGAAGAAAGAATTATCTTCAATGCTTGTCTATGGAACACGAAACGACACCAGAAAAAGTGCAGCATTTTCTACAGTTTCGAACGAAAATCTTTGATTTTGCCATTTTTCACTCTAATCTCATCTCAACTAGTACTCAAGGATTTCGATCATAAAAGTGATTAAACATGTAATATAGCATATTTATACGTATATTAACATATTCTCATCAAATTTTCTGCAGAAATTAATTTTAATAAGAAACTGATTTTCATTGTCTCCTATGGGAATCCTCCTTATACTTTACTATGGGAATGAAATACCACTTCGATTCACTTACTTCATGTGAAGGATTTCTATAAAAACGAAGTGTTTCCATCTATATCTGCGTTAATTAAGTAAACTAGCCCCTTTTTTTAAAGAAAGACCTGAAATTAAATGAATTTTTTCCAGAAAAATCACTCCATTGCTTTACTATGGGAATATGACCTCATATGGAATATTTATTTTATTTTCGAAGATATCGTTAAAAGCGAAGTGTTTACCAGTTTATCTACGTGAACAAAGTAAATGTACAAGATTTTATAAAGATCGAACGGAAATTAAGTGACTTTTTTCGAGCACAATTCACCCCTATGCTTTCCTATGGGAATCCTCCCTATGGTTTACTATGGGAATGAAATACCATGTCGATTCACTTACTTCATGTGAAGGATTTCTATAAAAACCAAGTGTTTCCATCTATATCTGCGTGAATTATGTAAACTAGCACCTTTTTTTAAAGAAAGACCTGAAATTAAATGAGTTTTTTTCCTGAAAAATCACTCCCTTGATTTACTATGGGAATATGACCTCATATGGAATATTTATTTTATTTTCGAAGATATCGTTAAAAACGAAGTGTCTGCCAGTTTACCTACGTGAATAAAGTAAATGTACAAGATTTTGTAAAGATCGAACGGAAATTAAGTGACTTTTTCCGAGCACAATTCACCCCTATTCTTTCCTATGGGAATCCTCCCTATGGTTTACTATGGGAATGAAATACCATGTCGATTCACTTACTTCATGTGAAGGATTTCTATAAAAACCAAGTGTTTCCATCTATATCTGCGTGAATTATGTAAACTAGCACCTTTTTTTAAAGAAAGACCAGAAATTAAATGAGTTTTTTCCAGAAAAATCACTCCATTGATTTACTATGGGAATATGACCTCATATGGAATATTTATTTTATTTTCAAGGATAACGTTAAAAACGAAGTGTTTGCCAGTTTACCTACGTGAATAAAGTAAATGTACAAGATTTTGTAAAGAACGAACGGAAATTAAGTGACTTTTTTCGTGCACAATTCACCCCTATGCTTTCCTATGGGAATCCTCCCTATACTTTACTATGGGAATGAAATAACATGTCGATTCACTTACTTCATGTGAAGGATTTCTATAAACACGAAGTGTTTCCATCTATATCTGCGTAAATTAAGTAAACTAGCCCCTTTTTTAAAGAAAGACCTGAAATTAAATGAGTTTTTTTCCAAAAAATCACTCCATTGCTTTACTATGGGAATATGACCTCATATGGAATATTTATTTTATTTTCGAAGATATCGTTAAAAACGAAGTGTTTGCCAGTTTACCTACGTGAATAAAGTAAATGTACAAGATTTTGTAAAGAACGAACGGAAATTAAGTGACTTTTTTCGAGCACAATTCACCCCTAATCTTTCCTATGGGAATCCTCCCTATACTTTACTATGGGAATGAAATAACATGTCGATTCACTTACTTCATGTGAAGGATTTCTATAAAAACGAAGTGTTTCCATCTATATCTGCGTAAATTAAGTAAACTAGCCCCTTTTTTTAAAGAAAGACCTGAAATTAAAAGAATTTTTTCCAGAAAAATCACTCCATTGCTTTACTATGAGAATGTGACCTCATATGGAATATTTATTTTATTTTCGAAGATATTGTTAAAAGCGAAGTGTTTGCCAGTTTACCTACGTGAATAAAGTAAATGTACAAGATTTTGTAAAGAACGAACGGAAATTAAGTGACTTTTTTGAGAACAATTCACCCCTATGCTTTCCTATGGGAATCCTCCCTATGGTTTACTATGGGAATGAATTTCCATGTTGATTCACTTACTTCATGTGAAAGATTTCTATAAAAACCAAGTGTTTCCATCTATATCTGCGTGAATTATGTAAACTAGCACCTTTTTTTAAAGAAAGACCAGGAATTAAATGACTTTTTCCCAGAAAAATCACTCCATTGATTTACTATGGGAATATGACCTCATATGGAATATTTATTTTATTTTCAAGGATATCGTTAAAATCGAAGTGTTTGCCAGTTTACCTACGTGAATAAAGTAAATGTACATGATTTTGTAAAGAACGAACGGAAATTAAGTGACTTTTTTCGAGCACAATTCACCCCTATGCTTTCCTATGGGAATATGACCTCATATGGAATATTTTTTTTATTTTCGAGGATTTCGTTAAAAACGAAGTGTTTTCTATTAAATCTTGGTTAGTTACGTTAATTGGCTGATTTTTGTCGAGAACTAATGGAAATTAATTGAGTTATTGAAGAAAGAATTATCTTCAATGCTTGTCTATGGAACACGAAACGACACCAGAAAAAGTGCAGCATTTTCTAAAGTTTCGAACGAAAATCTTTGATTTTGCCATTTTTCACTCTAATCTCATCTCAACTAGTACTCAAGGATTTCGATCATAAAAGTGATTAAACATGTAATATAGCATATTTATACGTATATTAACATATTCCCATCAAATTTTCTGCAGAAATTAATTTTAATAAGAAACTGATTTTCATTGTCTCCTATGGGAATCCTCCCTATGGTTTACTATGGGAATGAAATACCATGTCGATTCACTTACTTCATGTGAAGGATTTCTATAAAAACCAAGTGTTTCCATCTATATCTGCGTGAATTATGTAAAGTAGCACCTTTTTTTAAAGAAAGACCTGAAATTAAATGAGTCTTTTCCAGAAAAATCACTCCATTGATTTACTATGGGAATATGACCTCATATGGAATATTTATTTTATTTTCGAAGATATTGTTAAAATCGAAGTGTTTGCCAGTTTACCTACGTGAATGAAGTAAATGTACAAGATTTTGTAAAGAACGAACGGAAATTAAGTGACTTTTTTCGAGCACAATTCACCCCTATGCTTTCCTATGGGAATCCTTCCTATACTTTACTATGGGAATGAAATAACATGTCGATTCACTTACTTCATGTGAAGGATTTCTATAAAACCCAAGTGTTTCCATCTATATCTGCGTGAATTATGTAAAGTAGCACCTTTTTATAAAGAAAGACCTGAAATTAAATGAGTTTTTTCCAGAAAAATCACTCCATTGCTTTACTATGGGAATATGACCTCATATGGAATATTTATTTTATTTTCGAAGATATCGTTAAAAACGAAGTGTTTGCCAGTTTACCTACGTGAATAAAGTAAATGTACAAGATTTTGTAAAGAACGAACGGAAATTAAGTGACTTTTTTTGAGAACAATTCACCCCTATGCTTTCCTAGGGGAATCCTCCCTATGGTTTACTATGGGAATGAATTACCATGTTGATTCACTTACTTCATGTGAAGGATTTCTATAAAAACCAAGTGTTTCCATCTATATCTGCGTGAATTATGTAAACTAGCACCTTTTTTTAAAGAAAGACCAGAAATTAAATGAGTTTTTTCCAGAAAAATCACTCCATTGATTTACTATGGGAATATGACCTCATATGGAATATTTATTTTATTTTCAAGGATAACGTTAAAAACGAAGTGTTTGCCAGTTTACCTACGTGAATAAAGTAAATGTACAAGATTTTGTAAAGAACGAACGGAAATTAAGTGACTTTTTTCGAGCACAATTCACCCCTATGCTTTCCTATGGGAATGTGACCTCATATGGAATATTTTTTTTATTTTCGAGGATTTCGTTAAAAACGAAGTGTTTTCTATGAAATCTTGGTTAGCTACGTTAATTGCCTGATTTTTGTCGAGAAATAATGGAAATTAATTGAGTTATTGAAGAAAGAATTATCTTCAATGCTTGTCTATGGAACACGAAACGACACCAGAAAAAGTGCAGCATTTTCTGCAGTTTCGAACGAAAATCTTTGATTTTGCCATTTTTCACTCTAATCTCATCTCAACTAGTACTCAAGGATTTCGATCATAAAAGTGATTAAACATGTAATATAGCATATTTATACGTATATTAACATATTCTCATCAAATTTTCTGCAGAAATTAATTTTAATAAGAAACTGATTTTCATTGTCT